>NW_013527229.1:0-1624 GCF_000836215.1 Papilio polytes
AGTAAGAACGTCGGGTAAATTATGTACATATGAAAATTCGAAAAATTGAAAATCACATTGGTACATGCCGGGATTCGAACCCAAGACCTGTAGATTACAAGTCAAGTGTTCAAACCACTGAGCCACCGACACTCTTTAGCATAGATGTAAAGATTTGTCTGGAAGAACACATAGGCGACTTTCTTTTGTTTTTATTAATTCAGCGCGAACGGAATCGCAAGCGAAAGCAACACTATATTCTACCACATCTATGCCAAATTTTATCCAGATCAACATCCATCCATCCATCTAAACTTTCGCATTTATGATATTAGTAAGAAGTAAGATAGTAGCGATATCGTTCTGCTTGTTTCATGGAAATTTTCCCCATCAAATTTACATTTAATCTTTTATCTCTGATCGTATTTCAGGTATGTACCTTTTCAAAGAAACACTGCATAAATTTAACTACTAGCCATAACTAATTAGGTATATCAAATTTAATAGTAGATTTGTAATAGCATACGCATATCATGCGTAATATTGTCCGATGAAATACTACAAATGGTATGTACATTACATAAATATGCATTAAAACAACACATTGAGAGATGAAAGGAAAACTATGAAGCAATTAGAGACCAATATTTGATCTGTAACACTTTTTGCTTATCTATGGTACTTTTAATCATACTAATCCTATCATACTTTACACTGTTATTATAAAAGTTTAGATGGATGGATGTTTGTTTGTTAGAGTTTGTAGCCTAAACGGCTGAACGGATTTTGTTGAAATTTGGTATAGTTGTAGAGGATAGTCTGGAAGAACACATATGATATTCACTTTGGTTTCTTTTAATTCCACGCGGATGGAGTCGAAGGCGAAAGCTAGTGCTTTAAATAAATTTCCTTAATATTTAACTGATCACGACAGCAATAGATTTATCGATTATATATATGCGATCTATCGTTTACAGTGATTGGCGAAAAGAAAAATACGTTTGCAGTAATATAAATAATAAAAGCTCGAAATATCTATTAAAACACATAAAAATAATTAACATCATACTTTAACTACGTTAGTTATGAATGTGGAGGGGTAAACCGGTAGAGGTAGACCTAGAAAGAGATGGATGTATTGCGTGAAAGGTGACATGATCGTGAAGAGTGTGATGACTGATGATGATAGAGTTATTTGGAGGATGAAAACCCGGTGCTCCGACCGAGTAGGATAAGGAGAGATGATGATGATTATACTTCAACTATACTCTATTTGCTACGTATTTAATTACAGAATATTCTATATATCAAAATCAATTTAAAATAATAAACCGTTTCACGCATAAATAGATTATAGAAAACAGTATAAAACAAAAGAATTAATTACAATAAAAAGATAGATTTTAAAGAAATGAGATGGATGTCAGTTTGTAAATAATAATAATAATAATTCATTTACTCCAAACAGAACGTAAAATAAAAGATTAAGGGAATAATAATAATACAACAACAGAATAATAATAATACACGAAGCACATACATAATTAGCAAGTGTAAAAAAAATGTACAGATATTTTATCAACTTTGGAGTGCTGAATGGATAAGGCCTTTATTCAGTTTTTTTTTTTATAACATAAGGTGGCAA
>NW_013527230.1:0-940 GCF_000836215.1 Papilio polytes
TAAATAGTAAAGTACAGTGTTTCAAATACTTCCAAAGTAAAACACCATAAGTACCAGTTACTGACAAGGGTTAGTTGAATGTTCGCCATAAAAATACCTACATAAGTACTAAATAACATTAAAATGTGAATTAGGTTATTTTTTTAAGTGATTATAAAACGATGAATAACTTTGAATAGAATTTACTTAAGTTAAACGATGATTACTAACAAAGCATGCATGAATCATGTTTATAATACTTTATCGCCTTGTGACGGGAGATTGCATAAAGCGTGCACTTTAGAGTGAAATCTCTAAACCACCACTTCTGTAAATACTTTGGAAATTTATCTTAATTGTGTAGTTAAGGAATCTTCGTGTATACCTAAGAGGGTCAATTGTTATAAGAAATTGGAAAAATAATGCAAATTAACCTATAGTGCTGAGAGTGCTGAAAGTGTTGCAAACAACCTGCGGTACCCATTTACCACACACTGTATGGATGTAAGTAGGGACCGTTGAATGATATGTATGATAGACCGTAAATTTTCCTGTGCACTCATAGTCTGGCTTAGATACATAGTATATGTATCTAAGCCAGACTATGAGCCAGATATGTTCATTGAATTTATCGATTACCAATAAAATATTTGTATTTGTATTTGTATTTGTATGTTTGAACAGATTAGAAATATCTAAAATTAGTTATTAGAATTAAATATTAAATTGTTGCTCTTTGAGCCCTTTTGAGCGAGACTCCCAGCTTTAATAGCTGAGTTTAAGATGTAATAGATTGGCGCAGTACAAAGTCCACTGTTTTACTGATTTTGGTTTCTTAATGTAATAAATTTTGCAATTGGCTCATAACTTCTGCTGATTTTGTTAAAAATCTTGTAGGGAACCTGATACATTTTGCGAAAACACTCCACAGTTACACTTGACATTCATACACAGCACACAT
>NW_013527231.1:0-481 GCF_000836215.1 Papilio polytes
CGGCTTTGTGCGGGAACAAACCGCCTCAGTCGTTAGCTACGACCTGATCTATGATTGCGGCCGACATGTTTGTTGGATCAATTTGGGATACACCCACTTGTACTAACTATTTCGTTGACATTGAAATATAGACAGAAAATATAGTCGACTTTCTTTTGTTATTTTTATACGATCAAATGGAAGTGAAAATTATTATGACCTTTTTCATTGCGAAACTCTTTATTAACACTAAGGGTGAGTTGCATCGAATCGCCGGTTATCGTAAGAGTTATAGTTATAGTTAATAGGGTTACAAGTGCAAAAACATATTCTCAAAGAGGTTTTATGTGTTTTTCGTTTTTACAATGGAAACATTTAAACATGAATGTTACTAAAGTGTCAAGTTGGTGCCAAGAATGACATTTACGTAAATTAAAATGTTTGAAAATTCATGTTTCGCCGTATATATTTATGTATCATACGCATGGTATTTTATAGTGAC
>NW_013527231.1:616-1314 GCF_000836215.1 Papilio polytes
TTTTTAAATAAGAGAAAAGGGACAAGCGCTGTTGCTATGGCCTTAGGCACTCGAAATTTGTCCAAACTGAATGTTTGGCCAAATTTTGAGTTCCATCTTGGAAATCCATTATTCCCGAGCACGCAAGACTTTATTCTTCTGGATTAGGTATAGGATAATAGTAGAGATTTTCTTTTTCCATTACTTTTTCCATTATTTGTACTTTTGAAGATAAGAGCTTGTGACAGTTGACACTACCGAACTGACACTAACCGTAACGCTAGTTATAACCGCCCAAAATCGGGCGGTTATGATTAGTGTCATATATGACGTCATTTCGACCAGCGCAAAACTGGTGTAGCGAATATCAGGAACATCCGAAGACGTAACCATTGGTAATGTGCTGGTTAAGGTTTATTGTTATTTAATGTAACTCACCCTTAGTAAATTTTAAGGTTATTCCAAATATTACCGTTACAAATAATTTTAACTTTAACGGTAAACGGCGATATGGGGCAACTCACCCTTAATGTATCTTTTTATTTTACTTTCCTTAAGTATTCATTAGATACTCAGAATATCTGAATGATCCATAAGCGTAATTGATGTAGAATTACTTAAACAAAGTTTAGCTAAACTTTATTTTTAAACGACTATATAAATTAAGAAAAACTAGGGTGAGTTGCACCATATCGCCGGTTACCGTTAAAGTTAAAATT
>NW_013527232.1:0-900 GCF_000836215.1 Papilio polytes
ATCTGCAATTGCGGATGTTTATGGGCAGCGGTCACTTTTCATTTCGGTAGATTCAGGTGGCCGCTTGCTCTCTTGCCAGCTTATATTTAAAAAAAAACCTTATAGGAATCAAAACGATCTACAACTAACTAGTCAAAGGTGTGCGCGCGCTCTAACGAACTGCAGAGTTCTTTTCAACCTTTCATCTCTTATCACAACCATTCTACTTCAGATTGAAGTTAATTTGGAGTCTAAAGGTTGTATTGTAGCATTGAAGCTTACTATAAAATATTATACAGGGTTTTAAATACGATAGTTTAAATATACGTCAATATTTTTGTGATGATAGTGATTATGATAAACCTTTTATATAATGTGACTAGCGCCTGCCGCGGATTTTTGACAAATTATGTTTACTGAAACTTTACTATGTGTAGGTTTGTGATATGTGATCTAGATGAATAAATAATAAATTACTTATACCAAAATCAGTGTAGTGATACATTTTTTATGGTAAAACATATCATCACGTTGTAACTAACTATTAACAAAAATACGGTTTATCCTTATGAGTATTTTAGGGATGAGGTTTTACTTTTTTTAATTAGCTAATGACAAACTGAAGATTCTTGGGTCAAAAAACATTTATTCACAACACAACTTGACTCTTAATTGTTATTTAAATCCACTTTTTCAAACAATGAAAAGTTGTACGGAATGATATCGCAACCTTTTTCACACTCGAGTAAATATTCGTGTTATTAACATTTATATTTGAATGCAGGACGAATTAATTACTAACATTTTAGTCCCTTTCCCTTTTCACCCTTTTCTTAAAAGGAAGGGACGGGATACGAAAGTAATTTGACGGTGGAGGAGACGCATACGAAGAGGATATAACCTCTGTATTTGCGTCTCCTG
>NW_013527233.1:0-740 GCF_000836215.1 Papilio polytes
ATAAGAATTTTATCTATCTGTCGGTTAGAATATACTAATACCTCTTTAAATAATTGTTGAATATTAATAGTTTATTTAAAATATTCTAGAAATATAGTTATTGTTATAGCGCCCGGCAAACATCTTGAACAATACATTTAGTTGCGCAGAGGTCGATTTTTAGGTCTTTTTGGCGGGGCAAGGGGGCGGGGGATGCGCGCGCGCTCTCTTGCTATTGGTTAATCAGTCGACCTTTGCGTCCCGCTTCTTTCCCCATGTTCCGTTTACTCCCGAATACACTTATCTCCAATTTTATTGGCCCAATTTCGCTGTTACTTATTTACGATAATAATTGTTTATAATTTTTTTTTATTGTTGTTATTCTGGAGTCTCATTTGTTTATTATTGTTAAGTTTTATTTGATTGTTATTGTTTTGACTTTTTGTGTTGAGTATGCCACGAAAAAGTAACATTTTTCTAAAAAGACAAGTCAGGAAAATAGTATATGAGGTATATTGTTTCATGAAACAAGAATTAAAGAAATTGCACAAGCTGTTTATGCATGTCTGTCATGTTCTTAAAATTTAAAATTGAATTTTTTCATTCCTAATTAATATTAATACTCAAAATAGGTCAATTATTTTGTCTAAAAGTGTACGTGGGCGAAACTTCCCCCACTACGCCGCTTTTTGTTCAAGAAGTTTGCCGGGAGGTATATATTTAGTAGTTTCTAGCATATATCTAACATGCTATGTGTAAGT
>NW_013527234.1:0-1053 GCF_000836215.1 Papilio polytes
AGAATAATCGTTAGCCATCAAAGTACAAAGCCGCTCTTCGATTTACCTGACATTGCACGTGAATTAATTTAATATCAGTTACAAGCCGTGTTCCTAATCAATCGAGTAATCGTTGTAATTAATTGGCTTTGACGTGAATACAAGCCGCTTTGATAAGAGCTGCTCGATTAATTGTACTGATCAATGCCGAGCGCTGATCATCTTATGATACGCACAGAATAACCCTTTGTTACTACAGATGTAGATTTAATTCTTGTTGATGCAAGTGAAATCAATTTATTGTTTCTGTCTATCTCTTTAAAAGGTACAGGAATGCAATTTTTATTGTCAACGTGATTAATAACAGTTGTAAAACACATGCTGCAGTATAAAAACATTAAACGAGATAATAAACAGCTTATTCCCCTTCCTTTCGCATTTATTTTTTAACTACTCGGGTCTCACATGGATCTAAGGATACATTTCCAAGGTGGCAAAAATAATCTTTTTGAAATTAATGATTTTATTTTCATTAATTATCATCGTCTACAACAACTATTGTAATATAGTTGGTAAATAGACATAATTTCTTTTTATGATTTAGACTAAAATGCCTATTTTTATTCGAATCATTTATTCGCATTTGTATCATGATTGTTTTTTTGGATTTATTTAGGCAAAACATTTGAACATCTTTAATAAGATTGTAGAACACAAATGAAAACAATTAAAGACGTCTGTAATGTTAAGAAGAAAATCAGTACTACGCTGGAGGATTTGCGCAACACTAGATTATAGGCATATACGTCCGTCCCTATCTGACAGCTGTCAATGTCATTCAGAAGTATTAGAACAGCGCGCCATTCTGGCGGGATCAGTAGCTCGAAGTGTTTAACTTAATTACGTTAATACAATTAAAGTAATCGCTAATAGTAATAAATTGCTTTTTAATTTATTTTGGAGTAATAATAAAAAATTTGTTTTACTCCAAAAAAAATTATAGTCACCTCAGTGTATTGTGAGTGCATGTAACGCTAGCCGGTCCTACTCTCCGGCGCCAAGCGACGTCCGAAC
>NW_013527235.1:0-1375 GCF_000836215.1 Papilio polytes
TCTTCCAGACTATCCTCTACATCTGTGACAAATTTCATAGAGATGGGTTCAGCAGTTTAGGCTACAAAATCTAACAAACATCCACCTAAATAATCACATTTATAATATTAGTAAGAAATAGGATGTGAACGTTTAGATGGATGGATGTTTGTTAGAAAGTAATTCCTACATGATGAAATTTGGTATAAATGCATAGGATAGTCGGTAGGATCGGAATTCTGCGACGATGGAATCGCTGTTAAAAGCTAGAAATCTAATAAATAAACTTATAACATGAATAAAATTAAAAATTTTTAGGTGACCTTATCCCCCCACCCCTCCCTTCACCACCCTTTAGTACTAATTTAATCACAATGTATGTGTACTGACTGTGTGAGAGCATCAGCTTCATCAGCAGTAGACCTTCGCGTCTTCACCAGCAGCATCTCCGCCGTCTTGTGGTACGTCTCCACAGCCAGCGCGGTGGCCTGCGCCAAGCTGCTCACCCCGCGCTTGTATACAGCGCGTGAAGGCATATCGGTTGATAGCCACTCTAAAGTTTCTTCGTAATGTCTGTGAAAAAACAAAATTAAGTTTTCAAAAGTAATATTAGCAAATTAATGGTGAAGTTTTGCGATTGTTTTTATTATTTTTTTAAAAAATAGCTTACTTTTAATGAAATCGGAACAGCGCCATCTATTGGACGCATTTTAAAATTCACAATTTTTTAAAACTAAACAAACTGTAATACTCTATTTTAACACTTTCATCTTTTCGAATTTGAAAACATCGAAAAAAGATTTTGTATGAAATAAAATATCTATCTTACTTAATAAGAGGTTGATATTGCATCTTCAAGCCAATGTCCCTGGTGGCGGTCTGCAGGCGCTGCGCCAGCGCATCAGCTCGCGACGTCTCCGACTCCTCGTCATCATCATCCTCCTCGGGCATTTCACATAACTCTGTAATATACAATAGTTATCACAGACGATGTATTTTCTATTATTTAAGAAAAAAAAACTTAGATCCTTCAAAAAGCTGACATATAGACTTTATCTAGTCTAGATATGTAACATTCAGTCAGAATATTACACATATGATATTTACAAGACTATATAACTAGATATAGGGAAAAAAATTTTCATTGGTAACTTTTTTATACAGTAATATCCCAATGTTAATTTTTTTTTATAACATAAGATGGCAAACGAGCAAGCGGCCACCTAAATGCGCCAAAATGGCGAAGCGACCGCTGCCCATAGACATCTACAATTGCAGATGCGTCGCCTATCCTTATCCGACGGAGGAGGAGACGCATATAAAGTGGATATTTCCTCTTCCTATGCATCTCCTCCATCGTCAAATCCACTTCCCCTTCCCATCCTCTCACAAGAAA
>NW_013527236.1:0-1341 GCF_000836215.1 Papilio polytes
ATTTTATGCAAATGTTTTTGGCTTTTTGATTTAAAAAAAAGAAAAAGACAGTAGATAAACAGCAAGTATGTATTGGTTTTAGGTCAAATTTAATTAAATTAAAAAGTTCATAATTTGTTCAGAGACTGAGTGTGTGTGATGTTGCATATTTATATTTTCCTTATGATCTAATTTGTTGTTTTCAGATTCCTTCACCCGGGGGTGACAGACAAAGGCAACTACAATATGTTTGATGTGGTCCGCGGAGTTCCCACGGGGGCTCCGTACACAGCGCCTCCCAGAGACGTCGCTCCACCAGAGTCAGCCTGGGAAAGAGGATTACGGACTGCTAAAGAGGTATGACTTTTTAATTTCACTGTACTTTATATATTTCATATGGTAATCCATAGTTCTTAATCCGATTAAAATACACAGATTGACTTTTTCACATGCTAGGTGGTGATTTGGTCAAGAAGATTGTGTAACGTGTATAAAATGTTTAATTAGATGCTGAGGATAGCGAACAAGCGCAAGGAGCAGGACATGGACTTCGAGGAGAAGAAGCTGCACCTGTCGGTGGGCGGCGTGGTGCACGACCCCGACGCGGAGCTGGCGTACGCCGCCGCCGCCGTCGGCGCCTCCCCGCCGCACGACGCGCCCGCGCACCGCGACACCGACATCTACAGGTGCACAGGCTACACCTTACCACTCAATACCGATACAACATCATTAATATTGTATTAAAGATGTTTTGTATCTATGTATCTTCCAAAACGGATTAACTGATCGCTATGAATTAGCACAGAGTGGATTATTGTTTGGAAGAACTCTTACTAAACTGTTAATGATTTTGCTCAAAGTCCAGGAAAAAAGCTATTCTTACTATAAAATTAAAGTGTCTTAAACTAGAATATACCAGTTGTTATCCGATGACTACGCAGTAAATTTTAGACACAAAAATCAGGATTTATAATATTGATAAAATACACATTATTTAGATATGTATATTTCTCAGGATGAAGGTTAAATATATCGTTACATATTGTGTTTATTTACTTTATTCTTACTAAAATCAACTGATTATCACCTAATTTTACAAATATGTAAGTGCGAAAGTTTAGATGGATGGATGTTTGTTAGAGTTTGTGGTCTAAACAGCTGAATGAAACTCGATTAACTTTAGCATAGACGTAGAGGATAGTGTGGAAGTTTATCGTTATAATGATGTATGTATGTGGGCAGCCGCGCGTACGGGCCGATGTACCGCGGGCGCTACCCGCGCGCGGCGGACGAGCGCGAGCGCTACTACGCGCGCGAGCGCATCTACGACTCCGAGCGCATGTACGAGCGCGCGCCGCACTA
>NW_013527237.1:0-578 GCF_000836215.1 Papilio polytes
TTGAATACCTCCTTCTTTTGGGAAGTCGGTCAAAAACCACCAACTTTGAATACATAAATGCTTATATTGTCTAAAGTTGTTACTTGGGGTTTTATATTTATTAGATATTTCAAAAAGATTTTGTATTTATGCTTATGTTCAAACTATAGTTCGTGCAATTATCTATACTTAATATTATAAAGAGGAAAGATTTGTATTTTTGTATGTATTGAAATATCTCATAAACTCCTGGATTTAAAAAATTCTTTTACCATTAAAATGCTACTTTATCAGTGAGTAACATAGGCTATGTTTCTTTTTACATTTTTTAATTTTACGCGGGCAATGTCGCGAGCAGTAGCTAGTACAGTAATAAAAAGATAATAAGTAAGTTATCTCTGGACCCTTAATGGGTTTATAGACATTTTTATTTTATTGTATTGTTGTATAGTATTTGAAATCCTTTAAAAATGTTTGAGAATCTTTGTCTCGCAGGATACTGGAGGCATTGCCAGTGGGTAAGGTTCTAATTGGTGTTTCTAAGTAGAGGTGCGCCGGTCACGCGATGGTGGCGCAGGGTGGCAACTGCCAACTTGTGT
>NW_013527238.1:0-393 GCF_000836215.1 Papilio polytes
ATGAAACATGCCGTCTTTGTTTTCGCGTAGCGAGAGGTATGTACATGTAAAGTGGTAATGTATGTCGCTCCACGCGGCATATTCTCAGTATTTAATGGGTCCATTGTTACGGTGTCAAACAAGGTATTTGCCTTAAAATTCTTGTTAACATTTGACAACTGTATTATTTTAAAGACTGGACTCATTTTTCCCTGCGCTCCCGAAAATTTATGTCTGTTTCTATGTCAAAAATAACAATCCAGTTTTCTTCATGTTGCTTAGGTTATATTTGTAATTCGATCGTCATATAACTGCGAAGCGTAACCACAAGATTAAAACATGTCTCATATTTAAATACCTAAACAAAAATGTAAAGGAAACATTTGTACCCCTCATTATTTATAAGGATTCTTA
>NW_013527238.1:453-645 GCF_000836215.1 Papilio polytes
AATACTCGGAGGTTGTCGACTTGTTTACAACAATTTAACGGGAAATAAAATGTCTTATTAACGTCTCTAAGTAGAACAGTTAATTCAGAGAGATGTGTTGTGCAGCGTGTCTGAGGACGGCAGCGGGCGCTGGGCGCTGCGCAACGTGGAGCGCGGCTACTTCCTTGGCTCCAGCTCTGACAAGTTGACCTG
>NW_013527239.1:0-908 GCF_000836215.1 Papilio polytes
TTAATATTTGAAGCTGATTCTGGGCTTAATACCCTCTATCTCAAAATAAAACTTTACTGTAAATAGCTCTTAACGTAGATTAAATATGAATCAAACATAACATTATAAATACGTAAAGTTTAGGTTGATGTATGTTAGTGTTTATAGCCTAAACCGCTGAACGGATTTCGATGACATTTCTTATTGATTTAGAGGATAGTGTGGAAGAACACATAGGCTACTTTATTTTAATTCCACGCAACCGATTCGCGGGACAAAGCTAGTAATATATTTGAGAGCAGGGTGAATCGGCACTTATCGAACTAGCGCGCTCTATCCTTCGGCCGCGTCTTCACTTAGGTTAGGTGGAGTCGTGGTCAAGCGCTGGTTTATTTATGTTAAAAAAATGTACACTTAACTTACTGAGTCTTTTATTGGTAACTAGAAGCCCGTTATAGTAATTTCTTACTCAACTAGGGACTAACTTAATAAGTTATTACTTACGTGTTAAGTATCCTGTTGGACCCCTTGACGTCTATCTCTCGTAGCACCGTGCCTGACAGCGGTACCTCCACGGTAGTGTCGCCCACGCCCACTATTAGAATGGTACCGCCCTTTTTTGTCACCTGTCGATAAGATACTGGATTTTTATAGAAATTTTAAAAGAAGATGACCGCTAGATAGTACAGGTACAAAAGTAACTAAAGAAATGCTTTATAATATGAAAATAACTAAAGCATGCACAAAATTACCGCTAATTTTTAGATTTAGTTTAATTTAAAAAAGCACGATTTTTTCGATTTAAATGCCATAAATTAAAAAGGGGAAGTAAATTAAACATAGATTAAGGGAAAAATAAAAAAAACGATTTTTCAATATAGTATATTACGTAAGGAAGAAAAGACTGATGTATAAATGCATCATCCTGC
>NW_013527240.1:0-570 GCF_000836215.1 Papilio polytes
ATCTTCGCAGGAATGGACCGGCTCGCCCGGTGTAATACCACGACCACACAGAAAACAGGAGTGAAGTGGAAGCAGTTCCGCGTTTCGTCTGATGAGTGTTGTGCCGGAGGCTTAATTTTAGTCCCTTTACCTTTCCACCCTTTTCTTAAGAGGAAAGGATGGGAACGAAAAATGGATTTGACTGTGAAGGAGACACATATGAAAGAGAAGTGTTCACTTTATGTGCGTCTCCTCCTCCGTCAATTATCGTAGGCAACGCATCTGCAGTTGCGGATGTCTATGGGCAGCGGTCGCTTTCCATTTCGGTGGATTCAGGTGGCCGCTTGCTCGTTTGCCCCTTCATATTAAAAAAAATCTTTGTTAATAATAGACTAACTTAAAACCCTATAGGCTTATTTCAAAAGTGTAAGTTAACTTCGTAGTATTTACTACGTCATACTACTTTTCTGTTGAATAATTAATCATACAAATTGTTCAGCAAGAGCCATAATATACAAAAAAAGACGAATTCAGGACCACCTTCATCGAAGTCGGTTGAAATATGCAAAAGAAAGAGGTAATAAAGGAACT
>NW_013527241.1:0-599 GCF_000836215.1 Papilio polytes
TATTCTGTATTAATAACGATCATGGCAACCTTATATTTATCATATCCTTAATATTTGTAACAGATGATTTAATTATTCTTTTAAATTTACATAGTATGGTTTTGCCTGTGTTATAACTGCTACTACCATTTTATACTTTTATGTAATTTAAGTCTGTAGTTTGTAATAATCTATGTAGGCCGCAAGGGGAGTGTTAATATTTGAGGCACTAACCGGGCAGGCTCTCGAGCACGCGCACGACGGCGGGCTCGGTGAGGCCGAACAGATCCTCCCCGGTCACGTAGTTGGGCCACAGCTTCAGCACGCCCTCCTCGTCGCGGTTCTCCCGCAGCGCCGCCACCGCGTCTAACACCTAGTATTATAATGATTTTTATAAATAAACGAAGAAATTTCTATAAATCGTGTGTGTCGAGTTATGGCGAAGAAGACCCTAAACTATTGTGGAAAGTCACAGATACAGTAAATGAGATTAGGATACATTTTAACCTGCAAAAAGGTTAGAAAACTGCAAACTAAGAGTAAGAATGTATGTGTGTGTGTACTGACGGCGGCCCAGGCGGCGCGCGGCGTGGGCGCGCACAGCTCGCGGCGCGACTCGT
>NW_013527242.1:0-1515 GCF_000836215.1 Papilio polytes
CGCGATAAAGATCTCAGTCTGTTGTATAAAGTGTCTCGGACTGAGAATCGACACCATTCCAACTTATCTTACTATACTGGACGGAAGTTTTTAAAAAGAAATTTTAAAAAAGTTAAGACAAATGGCGCAGCGTAAGAAAACTGCCAAATGATAACACATTTATCAGCTGTTATTTATTGCTTTTAAATAATAACTTTTAATCCAGTATCAGGCTGCAAAGAAATTATCTAATTTCGAACAAAATAATAACTTTTTTATGATGTTTAAATTAGTGCTTGACCACGATCCCACTTATACATTTAGATTATAACGAACGAACGAAGAGATAAACATTGTACCTACTAATACTCTCAACATGAAAAATGATTAAAAAAGAAATACACTTAAAGAATTAGACGGATTAAGAGGTAATTAAAAAAAATAATGAACATCAAAAGTCTCAATAAAAACAAAATTCAATTATTTAAATATCTAATTAGTATAAAATTAAGACGTAATAAGAAATAAGCAATTACTCCAAGCGGGATTCAAATTTGAAATTTGTCCTCGCTTATCGCGGAACGGGGTTCGTCTGTGGAATCGCATTCATCAAAACTTGAGGAAGAGCTTCCCTTACTAATTAAAGCCGCCGGTTGTTAACTCCCGTCTGACCTTCTAAGAGTTAGAATCTTGAGTAAATACCTATTAATTTTGATGTGAAATTTTATATAACCCTTCTTAGAACTTTCTCCTTTCTAAATTCTATGTTTTCGAGTAAAAACATACCATAATTTTTTACAAAAAGTTGTATAGAAACAATTAAAGAATATATGTTTACAAATTGTAAAATCGATACATGTTATTAAGACCAATAAAGTACGTTATCCATTATACTTAACTTTAGTTCAGTAATCTTAGTAATGCTATAAATGCGAAAGTTTAGATGGATGTATGTTTGTTAAAATTTGTGGGCGAAACGGCTGCAACGATATCGATGAAATTTGGTATAGCTGTAGAGTATAGTCTGAAAGAACACATAGGCTTACATTTGTTCTTATTTTAAATGCACGCGGACGGAGTCGCGGGCGAAAGCTATAAATAAATTGCCTAACAATTTCCAAAGCAAAACATCAAACCAGCTCTCAGGAAACTGTTCCATTTATTCCGTTTATTGTTAAAATTACTAGATATAACTGAACAAAACAACAAAGTTTGACAAATTACAGATATTGTGATTTATGAAATAGATAAATGGTATTTGAAAATGGTTTTAAACCAGTTACAGTTACTTTACTTGATTAAATAATATGATTGCATTTTAAGATAATCTTGTAAGTTTACGGTAGTATAATAGTAATTAAATTAAAAGAAATAAAATCATATATACTAATGTTATAAATGCGAAAGTTTAGATGAATAGATGGATGTTTCTTAGAGTTTATAACCTAAACGGCTGACGAGATTTCGATGAAATTTGGTATAGATGTAGAGTATAGTCTGGAAGAACACATAGGCTACTCACAATTTTCTTAATTC
>NW_013527243.1:0-584 GCF_000836215.1 Papilio polytes
ACATATAAATATTTAAACTTCAAACATTGTCCTCATTCACTCCTTCGTCTTCTTTAGATTTAGTTTGGGTCATTTCATTGGTAACTATATCTAACGAACCATTCTTAGTAAGTCCACACCATGAGAGAACTTTTCTGTAAGCATCTTTCTTTTTAACACAATAAGCTATTATCATTGTCAATATCACAAATATGATTATAGCACCAATAATTATGGGCGGATTTTTGTCCATATCTTCAGTAAGGTTTGCAAGTTTTTCATTTTCTTTGCGCAAATATTGGCTGAGTGGAGCGAAATATTCTAACAGACCGGCAGTAGATAGGTCTGTTTCACCAGTTATAGCTTCTAATACAGTCCTCCAATCTACGCCGGCTCCTAACGACATCCCATTGCTGAAAAACAAACAACATTATATTAAACAGCTGTTGCTTGCGATTATGTTACTGTGAAAATAAAAAAAAGTAATAAATATAGCCTATCTAATTAACCGATAATGTAGCTTTTATATAACTTTTAACTGTCGTGGTTTTTACAAATATAATGTTCGTAAGATACAGGTTTCTTACCACGATTGGATTGTTTTA
>NW_013527244.1:0-924 GCF_000836215.1 Papilio polytes
TGTATTGTGTCTTCACAAATCTGAAGTACTAAAGGTACTAAAAGTGTGCACTAGTACGTTTTCCCAATTGTACTAGTACGGTGCGCACTTGCAGATGTCCGATTAAGCCCAAGACTATAGTGTTGTATTATTCCAGTATAATCTTCTTCCTGCCGGCGATCGTGACTTCTACGCTGATGATCTCTGACCGGCTGGAGGGCGTGTGGGAGCGCAGCGCGGTGGCGGGCGTGCGCGCGCGCGAGATGCTGCACGTGCACTGCGCGCTGCAGGCCGCCGTCATACTCATGCAGGTACTTTGCTTTTTTTTCTGGTGACTTAATGGCCAGTGTTTGCCTCAATAGTGGATCTAGAGGTCATCGGGGTCATGACCCCTCTCAGCTAGAGGGTTATATATTGTATTGGTGACCTATGTGACCCCGCCCTTGGTTGCCCTTGAGGCATTTACAGATTCACCAGGCTTGATGTTGCCGAATACAGATGATGTAATAATTATTACTTGACCACACTGCGAATTTATCAACTTGCCCTTATCCTCAGGGTCGGCATGTGCAGCTTCATACATCTCTATCAGCCGTCATATTTGAATCCACTTTCTTAAGCATATCCTCTTTTACAATCCATCCATACTTTCGATCTTCCTCTTTGTAGCCATCCACATTCATTCTTAATACTTTCTGGTTTATGTCCCCATAGTCTCGTCGTATATGGCCATACAACGCTAAAATTTTGCTTCTCAATTTCTCCTCCACTGGCGCTATTTTCAAAGTTTCTCTAATATACATGTAGTTGTTGGAATCCTTCGATTGTCAAGTAAAACGCCAGATAAATTAATTAAAACTCTTATTAACTCATAAAACCACTACCTACTCCGTTGCGTCGTTTGATCTATCTCCTCACCTTTTGCCCTTCAACCTCTCTCTCTAT
>NW_013527245.1:0-948 GCF_000836215.1 Papilio polytes
TTCTCCATCACTGGCGCTACTTTTAAACTTCCTCTAATGTACACATTCTTAACTTTATCCATTCTTGTCACACCACACAACGCTTATAACCCCATCTAGTGGTGGCATTTACACAACTTCTTGTCGTCAATTCTTTTAATCTGTCATCGCGTGTGCAAAAACTACCAACGTCGTGTCGTGAGTTAATTTCAAATTTTGCTTTAATTTATACAACTTATCATACACACATGTATACTATTATTAATGTTTTTTTTTTCTATTTTATTTACATTTAAAAACCAGCCAGTCGGAGATAAAATAATTTTAAAAACAAAATAGTAATAATGCATAGGATTACGCAGCCGGTGGGACTCTATTTTTTACATATTATTTTTATATGCATTTTTTATATTTATATAAATAATGTAAATTATATTATGTAGTAAATTAGCGAATAAAGATAACAATATGACCGTTTGTACCATCTTCTAGTATAGAAAAAAAATTATCTATTACTTACACATTTATCAGGCAGATTGTTCCTTTTCAATATCCTATGCAATTCACTCAACGCGACCACCCACTTGGTCTTCTCGGACTCGGACTCCGCCAACATCAGAGTATGGTATCGCTTGCCGCCTTCCAGCTGAGACGTTGATATCTATTACAAGATAAATAAATAATTAAAAACTATACATATATAATAAACACCTGTCCCAGTAAATTGTAAATTATCTGATAACAAATCCAACGTGTAAAATATGTGAAAAATCCTAATTTAATTCCTTTTCTCTTTACCATCCTTTTCTTATAAGGAGAGGTTGGGAAAGTGAAGAAAGAAAAAGGAAGGGGAAGTGGATTTGACGGTGGTGGAGATGCATACAAAGGGGAAATATCCTCTTTATGTGCGTCTCCTCCTCCGTCGTATAAGGGTAGGCAACGCATCTGCGATTGTGGATGTCTATGGGC
>NW_013527246.1:0-1759 GCF_000836215.1 Papilio polytes
AGGCCGGCACGCCCGGTGGAATACCACGACCACACAGAAAACAGTCGTGAAATGGAAGCAATTCCGTGTTTCGTCTGATGAGTGTGGTGCCGGAGGCCTTATTTTAGCCCCTTTCTCTTTACCACCCTTTTCTTATAAGAAGAGGGTGGAAAGAGGAAGTGGATGTGACGGTGGAGAAGATGCATAGAAAGGGGACATATTCTCTTTATGTGTGTCTCGTCCTCCGTCGGATAAGGGTAGGCAACGCATCTGCAATTGCGGATGTCTATGGGCAGCGGTTGCTTCGCCATTTTGGCGGATTCAGGTGGCCGCTTGTTCGTTTGCCACCTTATGGTATAAAAAAAACTAATTCTAGACTAAATAATCAAATAATTAAACAATTAGTTTTTATTGTAATTGCTTGAATTATTTTGTGATGAATATTCTGTTCTCTTTAACATACTCATTTGTAACCGCATTAAATATTCAAATGTTATTCCGTCGTTGGTCATTCAAAGTAAATAACTAAGTCCATCCCTTCTTACTTATTTGTATGGAGTTTAAATGCGCTGATTAGACTTGAGTACTTATTTAAGACTTATGTATAATATTTATTTCTTCTACTAGCTGTTCCCATGCGACATCATCCGCATAAAATTATAAAAAAACCATTTTATTGTTCATATTTGTCAAATTATCAATAGCAAATGTCAAAATGACACGACATGATGTTAAACCATGGCAACCTTGCTTCCTTGATGTTGGCTACAACTTATGGTCTCTTTCCCACATTAGGGTTTTTATCCAAAATATTTACCCCTAAGTTTAACGGCGTGAAAATATATATCCTAAAGCGTGACGTAAGTGTAGGGCTTTTTATTAAAAAAGTTATTCGAAAATATCCTGTGATTGCTGACATCTTAGGCAACAAAGAAGTGTGTGTTTACGATTTATTATAATAGTATAGATTAAAGAATCTTAAAGCTTAACTCTTTAGTATTTTTAGATAAATAAAACAACCCAAAAATTATTTATATTTATTAATGAACAACGAAATATTTGGCACAAAAAAATTACTAAGTTTGTCGTAGGTTTGAAGAAAAAAAAATCCAAAGAAATCAATTAATGAGGTGCTAAAATATCAGTGTTTTAATTTGAGAACATTAAAATTAAAACAAAATAATAAATTATTATAAAAAAAACAAAGTCTAATAATTAGAATTA
Organism: Papilio polytes; assembly: GCF_000836215.1. NCBI lineage: Eukaryota > Metazoa > Arthropoda > Insecta > Lepidoptera > Papilionidae > Papilio > Papilio polytes. The sequence continues at coordinate 1,204 of NW_013527246.1, forward strand.
CTTATAACTAACAACAAAGACCCATTCTTGAAAATAAATCATCAAATTTCTCTTAAAACCTATATAAAATGATATTAAAAAAACTCTATTCTACTAAGTTATTCTAGAACAGCCACGTTTTCTAACTTAACTAATATCGAACTATGATTTAGTAAACATTAACTTTGGCACTTGCTTTGCCTCTTAGGAATTTTGAGACAATTTTGGAATAATTTTTATTAATTTTTGTTTATAATATCGTCAAATTCTTAAACTTAGCACCAAGAAAGATTCGTGATTCATAAAGTGATCATTGAAATAATTTCGTTTAAATGAACTTTATTATTGAAAAAACATCAGGAAAAAAAATTACCACATTTAAAAATATATAGCGTACGCATAGTTAACATGAAATATTTTTGACATAATCATCACTAACGCCATCTATTGATAAATCCTCAAAACCACAATATAATTGTATTTAAATTAATTGCCAATAGATGTCATTAGTAATATATTTTTATTCACTGTTTAGTTTATTTTATAACAAAAGATGGAGCTTATTATAATTTAATAA
>NW_013527247.1:0-833 GCF_000836215.1 Papilio polytes
CGTGCCACGCGCCCGGTGCCAGCGCGCACACTGCGTGCACACCGCGAGGGCAGCCCTCCAGCGATACGCTCTCCGTGCGCCACTGGGATTCCTCGAAACCTAACGAAATACTTTTGTCGTTTTTGTGCAATTGAACCAAACATCGATCGAAAAACGAGGTAAAACTGTTTATACCGACTTACCTTTAACGGATATGACGAAGTGTGTAATGGGGCAGCCGTTGCTGTCCCACGTCAGTAGGTTCAGTCGCACGCAACTACTGTTGCTGGTAAATAGGTGCTTTTCGAGTGCCGCTTTTGAAGCTGAAACATACGTAAGAACTTCCTTTTATGGTTACATGCATTTTTAATTACTTTTATTTGTGGAGGTAAAAAAAATAAAGTCCATACATTTCTAAAATGTGGTAAACATTAACATTATTTGAGCTTAAATACTCACGTCCGCCGCTAGTGCCAGCGATGAGTTCAGCGCTAGGTGGCGAGGTGCCGGCGGGCCCCAGCGCCGACATACGTACGCGGTAGCGCGCGCCGCAAGCCAGCCGGCGCAGCGCGTGCGCCCGCGCATTGCCCGACACCCACTCGCTGCGCCATGAACCCTCGCCCGCCCCTTCGCCAGCCTCCTCGCCAGCGCCCACCCCGCCCACACGTGCGTGTTCCAACGTGTAGCCTAAAGTTGTATAAACAAAATCTCGTTTTTATGTTTTATAGGAATACTACCTTTAACCAGAAACTACATTTTAATAGGATATTTATGGAATATATTCATAGAAAATTTGTATTAAAATTCTCACTATGCACTTGTTCCAGCGCGAGCGGCAGGTCCCAGGCGAGCAG
>NW_013527247.1:901-1524 GCF_000836215.1 Papilio polytes
CCCGCCCCCGCCCCCGCGCACTATGCACGTGTAATTGTCCGACAGACTCGTGTCCAGCTCTGGACATACGTAAAGATATATACATCAAGAAAGCATGATTGCCATAGTAATGTAATTGGTATTTTGACATTTGCAATTGAGAATTTGATAAAATGTAAACAATAAAATAGAGTTTTATAATATGCGGATATAGCTAGTATAATATAAAAAGACGCTCACTTACTGGGTATAATAAGCCTGTAGGAGTCTATGATGAGTCGGGGGTCGGCGGCGGGCGGTGGCGGGCGGCGGCGCGCCCACACGCGCTGCGCCGCGCCGCCCGCCGCGCCGCACGGCACCACCACCCGGCTGCCCTCCGCCGCCGTGATGCGCCGTGGGAACGACCACAGCTTCACCGGAGCTGGAAATATAAGCATCCCATTAAGTCGATTTATTTACTAGTTTTAGGATCTTTCCAGCCTCCTTCACAAGCAAACGGGGTTCGGTAATGAGGATATTCGCAAGATTATTTCGGAGACAAACAGGAAATAAGCCGTACGTCTGGCGGTGGGTTTCCTGACGACGATGGCGCTCATGTCGCCCTCACCGGCCGCGGTGGACGCCGTCACCCAGAACTCGTACAG
>NW_013527248.1:0-2203 GCF_000836215.1 Papilio polytes
TTTTATCCAAAATATTTACCCCCTAAGTTTAATGGCATTAAAATATATAGTCTAAAGCATGACGTAAATGTAGGGCTTTTTATTAAAAAAAGAATTATTCAAAAATATGGTGTAATTGCTGACATCTTAGGCAAAAAGAAGTGTGTGTTTACGTTTTATTATAATAGTATAGATTGATAAGGCTGAGGGGAAGCAAATTCTGAGGATGGTTAAAGTTGAGGGGACGAAAAATTTGAAGATGAGGAAAAAGGTCTGGTTTCGTAAAAGCTGAACAATAATATAAATTTTAGACGTCTGTATCTCTTTCTTGCATTTGTTATATCATTTAAAATGTACTCGTAATTAACTTTTATATCACTTTATGTAATTTCTTTTAGTGTTTACATTTTCGATGTTTTTATTATAGTTAAGTGAATATTTTAATGGTGCTATTTTATATTCACATTTTTTTAAATAAAATGTTTCTCAGAAGTAAATAGTTTTATTTAGTACATAATCTGTTTCCCCTCTTCAAATCTTTATTTCATTGTTAAAATCTAAATCTAATGCGGAAAAGATGCGCATCCCTGATGCGTAAGGTGCGAGCCAGCCCTAACACTATTTTTATTTTTTTATATTACAAGTCGGCAAACGAGAAACCGCCTGAATTCACCAAAATGGCGAAGAGACCCCTGCTCATAGACATCCGCAATTTCAGATGCCTAATCGACAGACTTCTGCTGAAGAAATGCTGGTGTAATCATTCTTACAAGTAATAAATGCGAAAGTTTAGATGGATGTTTGTTAGAGTTTGTAGCCTAAACTGCTGAACGGATCTTAATGAAATTAGGCATACATGTAGAGTATAATTTGGAAGAACACTAAGGCTACATATCCCGGAAATAGTTATGGTTCCCATGGGATGGATTTTTTTAATGTTATCTCAATAATTCTGCAACGTGTTAATGTATCTTTTTGAAATTTGGCACAGATATAAAAGTCTGAAGTAACACATGGGCTACACGGTTGCAGGTTACATGTGTAGGGGGACGGTGATACAGAGTGTGTCAAGTGTTTGCAGTTCGGTGAATGGAGTTACAAATGTTAACAGGTGTTTGAAAGGTGGTTCCAGGAAGTTTTAGGTTATATCCAGGTGACTGTAGGGCGATCCTGTTCGTTTAAGGTGGTTTCTGGTAGTTGTATCTGATTTGCAGGTGAGTGCAAATGGAAGAGCAGATGGCTGCAGGTGATTTTAGAAAATCCTATTCGCTAAGTTTGTTGCTGTGTAGTTGTGTAATTTTCAGGTGTTTTTAAGTGGAAGTACGTGGATGCAGGTGATTGACGGCAAGAGCAGGTGTGTGCAGAGCAGATTTTAAGGAGATCCTGCTTGTTTGGCATCGTTTAACATAGTTTTTGGTTGATTTTACAGTTAAAGAGTGTTGGTAACAGGTGAAGCGGATGGTTACATTTTTTTTCTTTGCTAACTTAATAATGTACTTTCTTTTAATGCTGGGTAACGAGGTTGCGGGCAACAGCTGGTAATGAAATAAAACGTCATTTGTTCAGGGGGTAAAGGTTTACTTACAACAGACCAACCAACACTTTACACTTACACTTTATTTACAAGTTTATTGCTTTCTGAGAATAAACAGTCTGGCAACACCATTCTTAAGCTGGCAACACTTCTAATTCCACGAGGATATCTAACACATACACTTGGACACTTATACAGAGACAGAAATCTAACATCTTTTATCAATTTTGAAGGTAGACAGATATTCTTATCCTACCCTTTACTAAATATTTTAAGTTGATTTTTTTTAGAATAAAATTTTCACAACACTAACAACTCATTTTATCGTGGACAGGAATATTAACCATTTGGCACATTTAATACATAATTTTTTCAATTTATTTTTTCAAATACCCTATGCTAAAGTATTTCAAATTATCAAAATCTTGTACAACAGGGGATGACATCTGTAAAGTTTTGTGCAAAGGTTGAATTAATTGTTAACTCAAGGTAATTTGTAACAAATCAATGTAGTACATTTCAAACAGTTTAAGTAATTTTTTTTTATTATTTAACGCTGAAACTGTCTGTCCTTGTTTTTGTGTCATGTACTTGGATAAGCAGGAGAAAGAGGTCCACGTTATTTTTCTCTCTTATGGCGGTTGTCCATGAGGAGGAGCCGCTAGACCAGCTCGAGCACCTTGATGGTGC
>NW_013527248.1:4482-7989 GCF_000836215.1 Papilio polytes
GCCCACGCTCGCCGCCGTGCCTGACATTACCGCACCCCTGACACAATAACCGCACACTAACGACCATATCCTAGCATTGACGTAAACTTCACAATTTGGTTATGGTTGTTTAAAAAGTTGCAGTTTTCAGACTCCGAACCTATGTAAGCGAGAAATAGAAACCTTAATAAACTAGAGTTGAGTTGAGTATAAGTATGTCCACAGTTTCTGTTTATTACATTTCTTAAATGTTAAAATTGAATTTCTTTAAATTTACCAATGAATTTTATATAGTAGCTGTGCTATCATATTTTTAAATTCTAAATTCTAAGTCAATTTATTTATTTTATTGAGATAAACCAACAGCAGTAACTTGTTTAACATATTTTTACAATACAATAAATAACATGCAGATAATTTCTCCTAATTGTAGGTTTAAACAACATACATAGAAAAACAACAGTAACAACAGAAGACAGATAAGTGTTTTTAATTTCAATTTTAACTCTAAATTTAAAATTAAAGTAAATTGATATTCTGTCATAAATATTAAAACCTGTTACTGAGAATTTAAAATGTTGTTAAGTATTAATTATGTTTCAATTAAAAATGAACAGCAACATTGCAATACAGATGTTATCGAGAATATCAGTATATAGCATATAGTACAAAATGTAAAAAAAACATATTTTGGAACTTAATTTCAATTATTCTCTTAAAAAAAAAACACTCAAATAGATTCATGTATTCCTTCTATAGTTGCTGTAAAATTAATTAAACCCCAACTGAACTAAACTATACTTGAACCTGGTCTGGACGGAGTCTAACAGCTTGTAAAACCAAATATGAAGCAAAATAGGTTGACAATAATAAGATATAAATGTAACTTCTTTAAAAAATTTTAACTTTCAGTAAACATTAACTGTGTTAACTCAATGTTCTTATTTAAATACTAAATTCTAAAAGCTCCTTTGATATTCATTGGAGGGTAACATAAACGCTCACAGTTGACCTGTTTCAGATTCCCGGGTAAATTTAGCAAATCAATAAATAACCTGTATTGATTCTAACAAAACGTACTTGTAAAGCAGTCACAGATTATCATACTTACGATTTAAGCAATGGTAAAACTGTGGAGATTCTTGTAGCAGCATACTAGAAACTGTCGGTGGCCATAAGGCCGCGCTAAATCGAAATCTTTGAACATAAACACAACCATCAGCACAGCCTCCGCCCTCGACTAACACTTCAGTACACTGAGTGTACGCTGGAATTTACATGAACCATTTGGGATTATACCTTGAATTAATACAAACTTAGTTGATTTGTCACAAAAAAAACTTGATATTCTAGATAATAACTTGAAATAAGCAAAAGAAGCAATCGGCAAGCAATATGCCAATTTGTCAATTTGTTCAGGATTTTGACGTTTTTTGGTATTGCTGCTAGAAAAAACAAACATTGAAAGTAATTGCCAATGAAAAAAATGAAAAGGCGACGTGAACACTGAATTCTTATGATTTTAAAACTTTGAATTATCATTTTAGTAGCTCGTTTTCCATCAATTTGGCCCCTTAGCCGAAAAATTCAATGTGGAATTTAAATTAATGCCTGCAAATGTCAATTGATGCAATTTCTTTGGCTTTTTTTCCACCTGTCAAGTGAAAATAGCCCCATCTAGGATCAGAAAGACACATCAAATGAACATGACAGACCGAACCCTCGCGTGCTGTTTTATCCATGTAGCTAACGCCATTTTGCTATTATAACAGGGTGCATTATCTTTCATCAACAATGTAATATTCTGAACGAAATGTTTGTGAGATTTTTCGTGTATTTGTGATATGTGAGGTGATATTTGAGCACAGTTATAAAAACTAGGATTATGGAGGAGTCTAATGAGGAGGCCAATGTCGTTCCAGGTAAGTCTAGTGCTTCAAAATTGAGCTAGATATCGAGAGTGTCTTGAGTGCGAGGTCGAGTAACGTTAGCCTTCCCGGTTTCAGAACTCTACTTTCTGATAGCGAAATTTCTCTCCGGCGGCCCTCTGAAGGAGACTGCGAAGGTAAATAAGATTCTAATACCTTTGTTTTTAATAAATCGAGTGTTAAAAATACTATAGAAGGCCTTTTCTTCCGCAGACTTTACTGAAAGAGCTCGAGCGCGTAGAGGTAAGTTTGAGCTTTTCCTAGTGCCGGGTTTGAAGCTTAGTGTTGTTTTGATCGCAAACGCACGTGGCTACGGCTGTCAAACTCGCTGAAAGTTTACTGAAAAGTTTTGCACTTCCGCGCTGTTGCAGGTGCTGCCCAGACGGCTTGACTGGGAGGGCAACGAACACACGCAGTCTTACGATGAATTGGTGAGTTTACTATACTTTTGTTTACTGAAACAGCTGTTTATTATCATTTTAAGCGTAGTTATTCTACGAGGAATAGTGGAAATGTGAAAAAAACGGAAAATTTCTTAAATCGTGTCTTATACGAAAATGAACGTGAAAATGTGGCGGAAATATGAGAAAAATACATATATGATCATTCATTGACAAAAATTAAGTTTTTCACTTTATTTCTGAAAAAAGTGATAATCATGCATCAGAATTCTAACAACTCGTAATATGTGACGCAACTGTCCTTTTCTGCCGTACGGTGATTGTTATGTTGCATCTCGCTCTAACTCGAGACAGCGCCCGATCTCTATCGCTATTGGCTCTCGGTTACTCTTGTTATGCCACAATGGCCGACAATCAAATGGCGCCAAATTTTAAATAGATGTCTATTTACATGTTTATTTTTTCAGTTTAAAATAAAGTAAATTTTGCTTTAGTCTATTACTCAATTGTCCAAAAATGAACATAAGCAAAGATCTATTTTTATAACTTGAAAATAAAAAAAAAACAAGAACTTTTCAATGAATCAAGTAACATAAATCGTTTTCGCTTTTAAAAAATATATTTTTTGTATAAGGCGGCACAACACAACGATATGTCGTGGCGGCGGCTGGCGACGGTATGCGAGCGCGCGCTGCAGTTGGCCAGCAAGACCGCACTGGTCCCCAACGGCAACACCAGCAGTGCACCAGTGGTTATTCCCCCCGCCGTGGCCAGTGTGGCCAGTGCAGCCAGCGAGCCGCAGCTGAGACTAAAAGCGCGCCTGTCTCTGCTCAGCGAGTCTCTGGTCAGACCGAAGCCAAAATATGCCACACATCAGCCAGATCATTCACTTGGTGAGTTTTTATTATAAATTACAGTGGTAAAGAGCAATTTGCAAGTTGCAATGTAACTCCTCACTTCAATGTTATGGATGTTGGTGATGTGAACACAAAGGGTCCGTCCCACAACTGGCTGATAGAGGTTCTGATAGCTTAAAAATGATGTCACTGTCAGATAAGGGAACAAAATCCGATATATTTAATACATATTTTGCTCGTTGGATTGTTATCTATTTACAATTTGGTGGGACACGCCGTAAGAGGTGAATTGCTCGGCTCATTGTTCTGTATGTGGTAATGTGTGCAGTGCGGCGGCTGGTG
>NW_013527248.1:10266-17649 GCF_000836215.1 Papilio polytes
TTCTCAATTTCTCCACCACTGGCGCTACTTTCAAACTTCCTCTAATGTACACATTCTTAACTTTATCCAATCTTGTCACACCACACATCCACGTTAACATACGCATCTCAGCCACATGCAATCTCCTTTCATCCGCAACTATGTATGTTATAAATGAGTGTGTACGAAAAAAATTCGGTTAGTGTTAGTGTTTGATCTCACCGCTATCAAATTAGTTATTTGTCTAGTTGCAATGAACCAGGTATTATTATCTAAAGTGGAACACTGCGAAATTCCCCGACTGTACATTAGTGGTGGTACTATGTTGTGTTGCAGCTGCGAGATGAACGAGTGGGAGAGCGCGTGGTACTGGCGCGAGATGCGGCGGCGGCCCCTCATGATCAGCACCGCGGCCGAGGGGCCCGCGCGCCGCCCTGGCCGCCGCGCCCGCCACGCGCGCGCCGCGCCCCAGCAGCCCGCCCTGCGCCCCACGCCCGCGGTACGCCCCCTCCCCCCCCCACCACACTCACACACACACCATTCATACAAAGAATAACCTCAGAGTGCATGTTTTTTTAAGATTAAAGAGAGAGTTGAATTAAAATTATCAGCAAAATAATGTCGTTTATAAATCAAAAGATTTCAAATTTTGGTTTAATTCTTTTTATGAATAAATGTGTGATATGTCAAATGGAACACATTCTACATACACTATGTGCATGCTTTAGTCTATTTTCCAAGTAAAGTATGGGAAAAGAAAGTGGTTTTTACAATCTAATAGACTCATAACATTATTTCTATAATATGTGCTTAAAACGTCCGTAGCTCAGTGGTTTTAGTACTTGACTTGTAATCTACAGGTCTTGGGTTCAAATCCCGCTGTACTAATGTGATTTTTCGAATTTCATATGTACAAAATTTACTTTGTATACTTATAATGCAAAAAACATGCACATATCTGAAGAAATTTAAAGATATGTGTGGTTAGTCACCCTTAGGGTAGTCTCCCACCCTTAGTAGAAACGTATAGCTAATGAATGTCTTGCGAGGTCAGATGCTGCGTGTGGAGGAGTCTCCATCATCAGAGAGCTCCAGCGAGACGTCGGACTCCAGCGTGCAGCTGGACGGCAGCTCCGCCAGCGAACACTCCTCGCGTTCCGCGGAGCGCACGCGCCGCGCGCCAGACGCGCGCGCACGCGCACGCGCACGTGCACATGCGCTCTGCACTGACAGGTACACGCACAACTTCCACACTTAAATACTTGAATTACCAAATTTGATACCACGGTTAGAAATAACATTGGACATCTACAATTTACATGTTGCCTTTGACTGATAATCTTCTAGTTAAAAAACAATAAGCATTTCACAAAAATATATACAAATATCGTTTTTTTTTTACTTTTTTACATAGGGTACACTTATACATTTTAGTAGTAATTCGATTTAAAAAAAATCATGCATTTAAGAATTAAGGGGCTTTCCCATAACTGGCTGATAGAGGGTCAGATAGCTTAGAAATGACGTCACTGTCATAAAATAACAAAATCCGATATTTCCATCACATTTTCCATTCACAAAGAGACGTTATATCACTGGGAAATTGGTCTACATACTTCATCATACCCTTGTCCCTAAAGGGGGTCGGCAGTATGTGCTCGATACATTACTATTTCTCTCAATGCTTGTATTATTTGTCACTAGCATACGTCCAGAAGTGATACCAACAAAGTGAGTCTGAACTCTCTTTATTTAATTAATTTAAACAATTACAAGTATATTAACAAAATATCTTATTTAGTTTGCGTGCGGGAAGAGATACAGACATGTGAGTAGTATTAAGTAGACCTTAACTTAATTACACTTAGCAGTGGTAGAGCCCGCTTTAATATCGCACTCGCCTCGCAACCACGACCATACAGACAGATGTGAAGTGGAAGCAATTCCACATACACTCTAATGAGTGTCTAATTTTAGGCCCTATCCCATTCCATCCTTTTTTTTATACAAAAAGGTGGCAAACGAGCAGGCACCTAAATTCGCCAAATTGGCGAAGTGACCGCTGCCCATAGACATCCGCAATTGTAAATACGTAGTCTACCCTAAATCGACAGAGGAGACGCACATAAAGAGGACATTTCCTCTACCTATCCGTCTACCGTCAAATGCACTTTTCCTTCCCATCCTTTCCTCTTAAGAAATGGATGGAATGGGAAGGTACTAAAATGAGGCCTCCGCCACACTCATCAGACTGTACGCGGAATTGCTTCCACTTCCTGTTTTCTGTGTGGTTGTGGTATTGCTGGAGGCAAGCCAGCTCTACAGTGCGAAGATGTTAAAGCGGTCTTCCGCTCCACCACTGTTCTCTACCACTGTTCCTTCACGTGCGTCTCCTACTTCGATTAAGTGTAGGCAACGCATCTGCAATTACGGATGATTATCTCCATTTTGATGGTTCCAGGAGGTTTTTTCTTTTGCCATCTTATAATATACTAGCTGTTCCCGTGCGGCTTCATCCGCATGAAATTGTGAAAATTTTATTTTATTGTTTACATTTGACAAATTATCAATAGCAAATGTCAAAATGACAACATGACAAACCTCGGCAATCTTGCTTCCTTGATGTTGGCAGCAACTTATGGTCCTCTCTCCTACTTGGGTTTTTAACCAAAATATTTATCCCCTAAGTTTAATGGTGTGAAAATATATAGCCTAAAGCGTGATGTAAGTGTAGGGCTTTATATTAAAAAAATAATTATTCAAAAACATGCTGTAATTGCTGACACCTTGCAACAAAGAAGTGTGTGTTTACGCTTTATTATAATAGTAAAAAAATGGAATATTAAGTGAATTGTATGTATTCCAGTTCGTCGTCGTCGCAGTACTCGGACTGGGAGGCGGGGCCTGCGCTGGCGCCGCCCGCGCGCGCGCGCCGCCGCCCGCAGCCCACTGACAGGTACATTGTAAAGACTACGTCCTTGTGAAATAAAAAAAAATGAGTACCCTATGTGTTCTTCCAGACTATGCCACATTTCATGGAAATCCGTTCAGCAGTTTAGGCTACAAACTCTAACAAACATCCATCCATCAAAACTTATGTTAGTATGGTTTAAAATATTATTTGACTAATATTATAAATGTAATTAGATGGTTGGATGTTTATAAACTAAATTGCCGAATGGATCTCGATGAAATTTGGCATAATATAGGATAATCTGAAAGAAAACATGGCTACTTATTGTTTTATTTCACATAGAAGTCTTGAATAACATAGGTATTATTTGTATTAATTCCACACGAACGGAGTCACGAGCAATAGCTAGTAAATTAGGTATCTAGTAATCGTAAATACTATAGTTGTATTAAAATAATTCCAGATACAGTCCTAGTACGACAACAACGAAGCGCGTGTCAGCCGCTCAGAGCGGGCTCGCGAGCGGCGCGGACGGCGGGGCCACGAGCGGAGCGGGCAGCGGGGCGGGGGAGCAGGCGGGCGGCGCGGGGGGCGCGGTGGAGCTGCCGGAGGCGTACCGCGTCGGCGAGTGGCTGACGGCGGTGTCGCCGCGCAAGGCGCCCTACCAGCCCCAGATGGGAGACCACCTCATGTACTTCAGACTGGTGAGACAACAAGTGTTACACCTTTAAAAACTGAATTTTAGTCACTAAATAGATTATTTGCTTTATTTATTTCTTATTAATCCTGCTCGAAGGACCAATTTCAATATAAACGTAATTCCTTACAAAATGTTAAATTGCATACTCTAGATTCTTTATTTTGTATGGTTAGGTTAGTTAAATAATGTGTACAACAAGGTTATTCTGTGCGCAGGGTCACCAGCGGTACTTCGAGGCGGTGGCGGAGAAGGACGTTTACAAGATCAATTCGCGCGACAAGCCCTGGGACAGGATGCACATATACGTTAGTCTCGCCAATATTACTTATACCTAAAGAATTGCGTTTTAGTTCAATATATATAAAATGTTCTTGCTCGAAGGACCAAATGCCTATTTAATTAATTCCAGGAGTGCGAGTCGGTGAAGGTGGTGGGCATGAAGTATGTGATAAAGCCGCCGCGCGTGGTGAGCCTGCGGCTGGCCAGCTCGCTGCCGGGCGCGGGGGGTGTGGGGGGCGCGGCGGGCGGGGGGCGCACCTTCACCGTGCGCTACCACGACATGCCGGACGTGATCGACTTCCTGGTGCTGAAGCAGCAGTACGAGGCGGCGGTGGAGCGGCGCTGGGGGCCGGGCGACAGGTTCCGCTGCATGATAGACGACTCCTGGTGGACGGGCATCGTGCTGGAGCGCACCGGGGCTGCGGAGGAGGAGGAGGAGGAGGCGGGCGTGGGCGCGGGCGAGGCGGGCGCAAGGCGCTGGGCGCGGGACGCGGCCGCGCACTTCCTGGCGCTGCGCGTGCGCTGGGACAACGGCGAGGTGGAGAGACTCTCGCCCTGGGACCTGGAGCCCCTCGACCCGCAGAGGTATACCTACCAGGCATGGCCACACCGACCCTTAGGTGTAATTTCCCCCTTTTTTTGGTATCCGGTGGGGGGAAGGTGTAGTCCCCCCACCTCTAATACGTATGGCGACATGTTTGCCGTCGAGCATACACACCAGCGCCTATTCCAGTCTATTTCTTCTCTGATGCCAATGATATGCAAACTCACTTAGTCTAGCATAGTTGACTTGTTCCTTTTTCCTAACCAAAGTTACCTGACTAGTTAAGCAAAAACAATTTTTTGTCCCTGTTTAGTAACTAATTGTGAAATAGGAATCTTTTTGAATATAAATATGTGTTCAGACCCTACTGGTTTCGAAAGAAGAAAAAATATCCCTCTTTTTCACTAGTTACTCAAAAAAAAACTTCTTACTTAGGTAACTAGTTAGCTAGTAGGTAACTTTGGTTAAGAAAAAGGAACAAGCCAACTATGTTAGGCTACGTCGCGAAGTTCAACCCGCTACTGACAAGATGTAGATAGTAAAAAGTACGAATTGTTCTCAACCGTCACCCCGCTGTCATCTTTTGCGACGAGGGGACGGTTGGAAGTTATTTCTTAACCGTTTCACCTGTTGTGAGACGGCTGAAGGCGGGGAGAGCGGGGACAGGGAACAGTGTAAGAGTGCGGAGGTGTTGGCAGGCTGCCCGCGCAGGCCGGCGGCGCGGTGCCGGTGCTGAGCTGCGAGCTGGCGGGGGCGCTGCGGCGCGCGGAGACGCACGAGTGGGCGGCGGGCGCGTGCCGCCACATCGCGCGCCACCTCGCGCTCGCCATGTCGCTCTCCGCCGCCGAGCCCTTCGCCGCGCCCGTCGACCTGCAGCGCTACCCCTCCTACGCGCGCCTCGTGCCCTACCCCGTCGACCTCTCCACCATCCGGGCGCGCTTCGACAACCTCGTGAGTCCTTACAACTCTCTCTCAACAGTCAACATTGGACCAAACTTATTTCAATTCTTTATTACTATAAAAACATACCTTTAAAGTTTATTTTGAATGCAATTTGATTTAGTAGCGAAATTTAATCATTAAAAATATATTTTTTAAAACTCCCTCGCTAAGTTCTAAAACGCACACTATTGGTCGAAGTATATGACTTATCTATTATGGCGTCGCTGTGTTGCCAATACACAGTTCATTTACGCTAGTTTATACATAATAAGGAATTTACAACACGCTTTTATATGCTTTTCCCAACTCAAGTTTAATCGACTTCTGATAACTGAGAACCAAAAAATTACATTGTTGTTTCTTTACATTGAAGTGACATCTGAGCGGAATGTGACTAATGACGTCACGTGTCTCAAGCCAACTCCGATTCTGTATTAGTGGCATGAAAATGATCGTAATTTTAATTATTTTTTTTAGCTCAATGGTTAAATTTCGAGTGAAATTTTATTTTGTATGTTTGTGTCGCAGTACTACCGGCGCGCGGCGGCGGCGCAGTTCGACGTGCGCTGCATCGCCAGCAATGCGGAGCGCTTCAACGAGCCGCACTCGCCCATCGTGCGCCAAGCGCGCCTCGTCACTGACCTGCTGCTGCACATCATCAGGTGCCGACCCTCATTATCTCACCTTTCACACAATCCATCTCTTTCTACCTCGACTAGATGCTCTATTACCATAATATATATGTCGCAATCAGAGAAATCAATTTAAATTTAAGTCATAACGATCGAACGAACGAACTAATTTGAACGATATGAGCTTGGTAGATCGATGATAGATCTGAGAAGTATTGTGAATGTATTCCTGGCATCCGACTTTACCCATGGCCGCCATGGCCGCCCACATGAGATCTCGAGTACTAGTAATTCTGACATCGTGCTAGCTCAAGCCGACATATACTAAACACAAACTTCGTGGCGTAAGATGTCAGCAATTACACCATATTACCGTATTTTACTTATCGAGATTGTACTGTAATGTTTGTACCACGTTGCAGTAACTGGCGCAACGTGGACGTGGTGGCGAAGTACCACGAGCTGGCGGCCGCGTACCACTCCTCGGATGACGAGCCGCTCGCTTCTACACTTACTAAGGTTAGATTTAGGAGGAATATTTAGAGCGTCGGTGGCTCAGTGGTTTGAACTTGACTTGTAATCTACAGGTCTTGGGTTCGAATCCTGTATCAATGTGATTTTCGATTTTTCGAATTTTCATATGTACATAATTTACCCGACGTTCTTATGGTGAAGGAAAACATCGTGATGCACATATCGGCGAAGAAATTAAGATATGTGTGAAGTCAACCCGCAGTGGGGCAGCGTGGTTGACTATGGCCTGGTCACCCCTGATTAGGGTAGGCTCCGAGCCCCTCGGTGGGGACGTATAGTGAGCTGGTGATGATGATTTAGGAGGAATATTTCTTTCTGTACTTATATGTACTAATATTATAAATTATTCCAATTTGGATTTTCGGACTTTTGTATGTATATTCACTCAAAAACTACTGAGTTTATTTTGAAAATTCGGTACTATTCGTAGTTATTTACCTGTAACATAGGCTATGTTTAATAATTTTACGCAGGTGAAGTCGCTAGCAACAGCGAGTATATTATAAGGTGGCAAATCATACACATAAAGAGGATATTTCCTCTTCCTATGCTTCTCTCCCCTCAAATAATTAAATTCCATAAAAAATTAGACATGTAATTTAATATACAACAATCTTAAAGTTAGTAAAAATAAAAAAAATGTGGCAACTGGTGGCAAACGGTGGCAAGCGGTGGCAAGCTCAGCTAATGCAGGGATTGGCCGCTTACACACAAGTGTTGTCACAGGGTAACAAATGTACTTTCCCTTCCCATTCTTTCCGTATAAAATGGGAAAGGAAGGGGATACATTACTTGTCTTTAGTTGAGAGATGTGTAAGCTGTGTGTGTGTGTGTGTGTCAGCGTGGTGGGGGCGGGGGC
>NW_013527248.1:18753-70687 GCF_000836215.1 Papilio polytes
GTGCACGCGCACTCCTCCGACGACACGCCCACCAACACCAACCACAACCACAACCACAACCACAAAGGTAAACTATACTAGTATATAAAGCGGAAACGCACTAATTTGTGACGTAAGATGTCAGCCATCACACCATATTTTTGAATCATTCTACTTTTAATAAAATACCCTACTCTTACGTCACGCTTCAGGCTATATATTTTCACGCAATTAAACTTAGAGGGTGAATAAATTAGAAAAAACCTTCATGTGGGAAAAGGACCATAAAGTACAAGCTGCCAACATCAAGGAAGCAAGGTTGCCATGTTTTGTCATTGTCATGAAATTTTTGACCTACTTCCAAAAAAAAAAAAGGAGGTACTCAATTCGTCTGTATGTTTTTTTGTCATTTGCAATTAATAACTTGAGAAATATAAACAATAAAGTAAAATTTTCATAATTTCATGCGGATGAAGCCGCAGGTTTTAACAATGTAATAAAATGTGTTCTATCCGCAGGCAAAGGCGTGGGCAAAAAGAGTAAAACCCGCAGCACAGAGCCCGCACCCTCCACCAGTCGGGCTCCGGTACTCTTCTCTACAGGTACTATTATCTATACTATTATAATAAAGCGTAAACACACACTTCTTTGTTGCCTAAGATGTCAGCTATTACAGTATATTTTTGAATAATTCTTTTTTTAATAAAAAGCCCTACACTTACGTCACGCTTTAGGCTATATTTTCACACCATTAAACTTAGGTGGTAAATATTTTGAATAAAAACCCTAATGTGGGAAAGAGACCATTAGTTGCTGCCAACATTAAGGAAGCAAGGTTGCCATACTTTGTCATCATGTTGTCATTTTGACATTTGCAATTGAATTTGACAAATGTGAACAATAAAAATAAGAAGAAAGCGGATGAAGTCACATGGGCACAGCTAGTACTGTTATACAAAGGGGTAGGCAGAGATAACACTAATGACATCTCTTTTACATTCTACATTCTTGCCTTTGTTGTGTGTTACATTAATATTGACGTAAGACTCAAAGATATGTAACAAATGTGTACATTAGATAATATTTTTTTCACAGGTAACTTCTTTGAAAGGTACCATGTTGTTAAATTTAGTGCCATCTCACGTTTGTGATGTCCTTGAAATAAAATGTTTTACAAAAATTAAAAATAGCGCCATCTTTTGTTATAAAATGTAAACATTTATTAAATGACTTATTGGCAATTAATCTTACTTCTTACTAATATTATAAATGCGAAAGTTTGGATGGATGTTAGAGTTTGTAGCCAAAACTGCTGAACGAATATCGATGAAATTTGGCATAGATGTAGAGCATAATCTGGAAGAACACTTAGGCTACTCACTTTTTTTAATTCCACGCGGAGTGTCGCGGGCGATAGCTAGTTTAAATATAATGGTTTTGAGGATCCATCAATAGATGGCGTTAGTTATGTGAAAATATCTCAAGTCAACTACACCCCCTCTATATATCTTTTTGAATCTGTGGTCCGTCTATGGTTTTCGGTAATCTATATTAAGACTAAATGATTTCCAGAAGAATCGGTGGCGAACGGCACGATGTCGGAGTCCGAGGTGTCGGGGGCGGAGTCTGGGGCGGAGTCCGAGGCGGGGGCGGGGGCGGTGTCGGGGGCAGAGTCTGGGGGCGTGTCGGGGCGCGGCTCGGAGCGCTCCCACATCGAGGTGCTGGAGGAGGAGCTGGCGGATGACGAGGTGGAACTCACCTACGAGCCCGCACATCTACACGTGAGTTACACACGCCTCATACGATACGAATGACATTACGATGGCTCCTATGTAAACTGTCCTATCTTTGAAATTATAATTTTATAATACCAAATTTGAAACACTTAATGTTGATTACGCATCAAACATGAATATATATTTTCAAATCTACAGTGCATTTTGACTATACATATATTTTTTAAATCTCAGATATATGAGGGTTGTAATGTGAGGTTTTCTTTACTACAAAAACCTTGGTTAAAGTTTATGTAAAATTCGAATATCAAAATTCGAATCACGTAAATATAAACGCTATAATCTTACTATTATTATAAATGCGAAAGTTTAGATGGATGTCTGTTGGTGTTTGCAGCCTAAACTGCTGAACAGATTATGATGAAATTTGGTATAGATGTAGAGGATAGTCTGGAAGAACACATAGGCTACTCACTTTTTTTTAAATTCCACGCGGACGGAGTCTCGGGCGAAAGCTAGTACTTAAAAATAGTAAAATATTGACTTATAGTAGTTTACGTAGGAAGTTTACGAGTAGTATTGTGTGCAGGGGGCGCAGCGCAAGCGCGTGCGCAGGCGCAGCTCGGGCAGCACCAGACGACCGCACAAACGGTATGTATATTGTGTACTGTCAGGGAACTTGGCGCTGACACACTTACTACTGTACTCACTTCTGATAATTCACTGAATAATTTTATTTACTTTATTCACTATGTTACTTTTAAATGGTACACGAATTTTTGAAATCTGTTGAGAAATTTTTTAGTTATTTCAACACAAAAATACTAATATTTACTCGTAATATTTGTATAGATAAAAATCGTCGACTTTATATGTTTTCTCAATAAACTAACACCATTTTTTTGTAATTTTTTCTTCATTTTTACTTAAATTCATTTTACAACATAACAAAAATTATTGACATCATTTTTTTTCATCTTGACATTCTATCTTTTTTTTCCGTTTTACTTTTTCTTCCTTTTTTATTCTATAAAATGTCTATGCAGCCAGTAATATACATATATTGTTACATTTGTAATAAATTACAATTTTACTACTGCTTCTTATATAAAAATATAATATTTAATAACGGTTGCAGTCTTACAATAATTTCATTTAATGAAAATTTAATACAACAGAATACAGCGCCATCTCTTGGTCGATGATTTAACTATAATATATGTTTACGTACTAAAAGGCATTTTTTATCAGACTGACAAAGAGGGTAATGTTTGTGTGTAGACGTTTATGTATGTAAATTGTATTTTAACAAACTACTGAACTAATTTTGTTAAATGATGTGTCATTTGATTCGTCTTCCTCAGAGTGTCATACAGTATATTCTATTACCATGTCATGTTCAAAATTGACGAGAGAAATTGAAAATGAAAATTGAAAAAGAAAAAATTGAATTTAAATCTCAATTACTGTAATTTTATTTTTATTTCAATTTTTTTCTTTGATGTTTGTAGTGTTTTATTATTACTGTGTATAGTGTTCGTGAGCGGTTTACATCCGCCTCCTGCTCCACATCCGAGTCCTGTTCTGCCTCCGCCTCCGCCTCCGCGTCCGGGTCTGCCTCCGCCTCCGCCTCCGGGTCAGGCAGCTCCCGCTCCGCTCGCCGCTCCGCCCGCCGCTCCGCTCGCCGCTACGAGTCGGACCGCTCGTACCGCCCGCGGTACTCCACTGATGATGACGCCCCGCTGCTGCTCTACAGGTAACATCATCATCATCACCACCAAGAGTCAGTCTTATCTAATAATGGAAAAAAATGAATAGAAAAAAAGGCACTTATTGATGTAATAAGGACTACGCAACCAAAAAAAAGAAAATAAAAAAGATATAAACTGTGCAATAAAGAATACGGAACAAGAGTTTGTAGATGTTGATAAAAAAAAGAGTCTTAAAGACAAGTTGATCAGTGGTCAGAAAATGGCGGCTTCAGTTCATTTTTCTCCTTAATTAAGGCTCTGATATAATCTTTTTAAAGAGATATTCACATGAAAAATACTTTATAAGTATGAATTTCAGTTTTGTATAGTTAAATTTAAAATTTAGGGGGTTTATTGGATAACGGATAACTGCATTTTCAATGTTACAATCACGACCCCCTAGGGGGTCACCACAATCACCTCCTAAGTTGTTCTGTGACGCTTTGTCTATGTCATAGTTTGAGGTCGTTTTAACACGAAGAAAATTCTTTTATGTTCCGATGAATAATCTGAAACATTAGTTAGAATTAATAGAGTATTTAGTGATGTGTGTGTGTGTGTGTGTGCAGACAGCGGCAGGAGGAGGAGGAGGAGGCGGGCCCCTCGCACCGGGGACATGCCAGGGTAAGTGATACACTGATAATATAGCTTTTTAATGGTGAGTTTTTCAATCGGCCCAGTAGTTCTTGAATTATTTCAATACATACTAAAATACAAATGTTTCCTTTTTTATATTAATATTGTGGTTTTGTGCATGTTACAGAGCGTGTCGCTGCGCACGCGCCGGCCGCGCCGCTACAACGAGGACAGCGAGGAGGACTCCATAGCGGCCATCAGCAAGCGGCTGCCGCACCACCACCGCCACCAGCGCCACCAGCACCAGCTGGCGCGCCGCAGGCAGCGGCATGCCACACAGGTGACACCCCCCACACACCACGCCATGCAACACCATGCCACACAATGCCACACCATGCCACACACCAGACCATGATCTACGCTAGAGGGCAATGCAGTGACCATTATTACATATTGGTTTTTGCCCGCGACTCCGCGTGGCATTAAAGAAACAATTAATTATCCTGTATTCTGTGACAAACGACATCGATATTTCTTCGGCAGTTTAGGCTACAAACTAACAAACACCAATTATATGTAACATACACTCTTATTTAGGTTTATTTTACATTTTTGGAGTCTTTAGAGAAAGAGGAGTTGTTGGTGTCAATGATTTACTGAGCGAGTAATAATGTCTGTGGCAGGGCGCGAGCACCGCGGCCGCGCACACCAGCGACCATAATTACTTCAATGGCCACGCGCACGCGCACGCACACAATGGACACGGTCAGTACATATCTTTAGCTAAAATTATGGTAAAAGGTAGTATAAATTTAATTTTGTTAATATTAATGACTAGCTTTCGCCCGCGAAGCCGTTCGTGTAGTATTAAAAAAAAAGTGAATAGCCTATGTGTTCTTCCGGTCTATCCATTTATACCAAATTTTATCGAAATCCGTTCAGCAGTTTAGGCTACAAACTCTAACAAACATTCATCTACACTTTCGCATTTATAATATTAGTAAGATGGAATGCACTATGTTCTAGAAAACAGCAAAAAATATATTTTTATAACTTTGAGAATTGTATTTTTAAGATTATTGCAATCTCGGAAATACGCGGTGTTCTATTTACAGAAAAATGGTCGATCTTTGCAACTAAACTCTGCCTTTTATAACTAAATAACCTATTTGGTTCAAAAACGCTATAATAATAAAAATTGCGGATGTTCATGGGCCTCAGACCATTTGATACCAAGCTGCTAGTTTGCCCGCTTTTTCCATAAAAAAAAATACCAATGTACCATTGGACTGTTTTCACACAGATATTAAAAAAATTGCATACATAATGTTACACGACTGTCTTATAAAAGTGTATAACTGGTAGATTCCCTAATTGTACATTTAAATCTTGTATCAGGTGACGGTGAGGGGGAAGGTGAAGGCGAGGCGGGCGTGTCTGGGGGCTCCGGGGGCTCCGGGTCTGGCGGCTCGCTGCGGTCCGGAGGCCCGGTGTCCATATCCTCCCGGGGGCGAGTGCGCCGTCTGACGGCGAAGGCTCGCGGTCTGCTCGGCAACTGAAGACAGCGCTGCCTTAGTTGGAGCACCCTCAAGTGAGTGCTCCGCTGAAGGACACCAGTGTATCAAGCAGTGATAGTGTGCTAAAACAGAGTTTATAGTAATTGGATAAGTGTGTGCCGACCATTATATGAAGATATGTACCGGTGAGTATGTACTATGTGTAGAGAGTTCTGTAAACACTGGATGTTGTGTATATGTTAGAGAAATACATTTTAAGTTGTATATGACCAGTGAATGAAGAAACCCAAATGTTTATTGTCAAACTGTTTATAATTCTTGTCTTTGTGATGTGTTGATAGTAAGAAACATTAGTTATTAATTGGAAAATGGGAAATAAACTTAAAATACAGTTTTTTAATTACCAGAAAAAACATGAATTGTTTAGTATTTTTTTTAATTCAATTACAATCATTATATTTGTGTTTATAATCACAATTCTGTTTTCTCTCAAAGAGGAAGTGTTTATATTTTTGGATTTTTGCATGTAATAATAACTCAAAAATTACTGGACCAATTTCAAAAATTCTTGCATCATAAATCTTTTTTATCACTGAGTAATATAGGCTGTTTTTGCTATTTCAATTTCACACGAGCGATGTCGCGAGCTACAGCCAGTTTAGGATATAAATTCTGTATTGATTTGTAAATATTTCGTTACTGAAATATGAACAATATGTAACAGTTTGCTGTATTTAACTGGTAATTAAACACCCTGTATACTGAGTACTTAACATTTGACTGATTTTTAAAATCATATAATAACTGAATATGTTGAATTTAGGGCCTGTCCCACTAAATTGTAAATTGTCTGAAAATAATTCAACATATAAAATATATGATGGAGTCAGATCCATCCTTAACCTATTCCCGTAGAGCAACAGGTTTTTGTCCTCCATAACTGTGTCATACGTCATCTCTGTCACTCTCTTCTTGATGTCACCTTTCACATAATCCATCTCTTTCTATGTCTACCTCTACCAGTGTATTCATAACTGCCTCCTTGTTACATGCAATTCATACCTTATGTGATGGAAATATCGGATTTTGTTCCCTTATCTGACAGTGACGTCATTTTTAAGCTATCTGAGACTCTATCAGCCAGTTGTGGGACAGGCCCTTATATTATTCTATATAACAGACATATTAGCACAATTTATTTGAATGTTGAAAGTAACCTAATAAATAAGATATTTTGAACATGGACAAGAAACAAGTGTAAAAAGTTAAAACTTAACATAACTTCATCAAAATATATTTTTAAGTTGTGAAAAGGAATGCAAAAGACTGACGATTTATATTTTTTTGGAGATTCTAGGGTAGGGGGTGTTTTCTACCCTTTTTTCTATCTCTGGTGACGTCAATTTGTGGCAGAAAATTCATCTCTGCTTTAGTTGACCATCTTTATTTTTTAATTATTCTTAATTAGCTAAATTAATTTTATATTTATCTGACAGCTAATTATTTTAAGAACTCGCTCATTTTTTATCTGTATATAAGTTTGTTTGGTTAAGTATTTTGTAACAAAATGTTCTTTTTTTAACATAAAAACTAAGTTAATCAATGCAAATTAATCAAGTGGATGCATTGTGCTGTAATTTTCGTACACAGAGAGTCTCCCTTAGGGGCCATACTCAACTTATGGTTTAATACTGAAATAAATAAAACTTTGCAAAGTAACCGCCACTTACATTCAGATAGATCGAAATTTTTAAATATATAGTTTATCTAAATAAGATAGATTAGTTTGATAAATGACGCATATGAAGTATTGAATTCAATTTGTATGAAGGTAAATGTCGTACTTAATAGACAGGTATCGTAGTGACGAAACACGCAGTGAACAATTATGAACTATCGAACTTATTTTTTTTTTATTATCTAATTTAGAGGACAATTCTAGTATTGATTATAATGTAGAGAATTTAGTAATGACAGAAATAATAGCGAAATCTAGTAGCTGTAGTAGTAATAAATATTTATTTACTCTCATTATTTGTAATGGTTCTGCAGGTCATTATTAATTTGAGAAAACAGTGTTTTTTTAATTCATAAGATATAACTATGAATCTATTGATTCCAACTTCTATAAGAGCAAAAATCAAAAAGATTTTTTTTATAACATAAGGTAGCAAACGAGCAAGCGCCCACCTGAATCCGCCAAAATGGCGAAGCGACCGCTGCCCATAGACATCCGCAATTGCAGATGCTGCCCTTTTACGACGGAGGAGGAGATGCACATAAAGAGGATATTGCCCCTTCTTATACATCTCCTCCACCATCAAATCCACTTTCCCTTCCCATCCTCTCTTTATAAGAAAAGGGTGGTAAAGAGAAAGGGACTTAAATTAGGATTCATGCTTGATTTTACATAACCCAAGCCTACTAAATTGTCACGTGAATTGCCAAACTAATGTGTCTTGTTTAGACAAACTATGGTTCTGTGTTTAAATGTGGTCTTGTCAAGTTTTAGTATTGGGCCATTTGTGTAAGCACAAGGTATAGACAAGGATGTAGTTTATGTTTTATAATGTGAAATTATGTAAATATTGTCTATATTTGAATTAGATGAAATTGTTTGATAACTTGTATGTAATGTCCATTCTATGTTTAATTGTAAATGTGATGTCTAGTGTACCTGCACATAGCCTAGATTACTAACGAAATTATATAGATTCTTTAGTAATAATGACCGAAATTTGTGATAAATTATGTTTACAAGCAATTTACTGTTAAATGTATAAATTTCAGCTGCTGGATTTCAGCCAATCAGAAGCCGTGACGTCACACAGGTCTCTTGTGATTGGTTGTTTGCATGCGTGAACAGTGAAGACTACATTGTACACTTTTCTGATTTGTACTTATATGAGAATTATATATTTTGTGATGTAATTAAGACTAGCTTGTCAAGTGGAATTAAGTTATTGTGGCTCCCGTGGCTCTGGATTAGGGAATATTGAATGGGTTGTATATTTTGTGTGTAAATATAGATGTACCAGTGTCGGTATGTTGAAACCAAAATAAATCGAATATTTTGTAATGTCGACTTTGTCTTTTATTAAACTCCTGGCTGAACTTTTCAACTGGTATTTTAAGTCCCACATAACACTTCTGTAGAGTCAAGGGTTAGTAAATTTTGAACAAAACAGAGCAAATTTACAAATAGCTGTAATTTACAAATAAAATAATGAAAAGGCAATTATTTCATTTAATTTTCAATACTTCTTCGAAATTATAATCTGTAGTTGATGTACGGACAATAAACTGTCAATGTCTAATAAATATGTCAAAAGTTTACAAACGTCAAAAATCTATTTATTTTTCAACACGTCATTATTGTGAAATAATTAAATTTTAGGTATTCAGTATTTTTTATTAATATTATTTATCATAAACTGTATGTAAAAGTTCAACAACGAAAGTATTTAGACGATATTTACGCGGTATTAAACTTTTTAAACATTACAGACCCGAGGTCAGGTTCAAGTTTTTGGAGTTCGAGAATCTGTATAAATGGATAGGGTGGAAGAGCCGACGATGTTTAACCCAATAACTTTTGGTAAGTACAGCTACTATATTACGAATAATTATATTTTAGTGAACATTATTTAGACAAGCAATAGTTTTACACAGTTTCATAAATTTGCGGAGTTCCACTGGCCCAAATTGTCTTGTGTATTGCAGTGACACTAATTCCGCCTCTTATTGCAAACTGACGACAATAATAAAAAAACAAATGAGTGCTATTCGGTCACCTTTTTACATGCAGAGAAATTTACAAGCTGTCTTATTGGTTATTGTGACGCTTTGTCGTATTAGTCCCATCATTACTATGGCATCGCCAGATTCAATGACTGTAGCTAGTTTTATTAATCAATATAGTAATTCTATATAAAATATTGATTGTTTCTATATTCTCTACTTATAAAACATAGTAATGTCATTAAAACGGCCTGAATTATCAACACAGTGGCAGGATGTCCTCTTTTGTACAACAGATAAAAATAAATGACAGTACATTTAAATTATCATGTGTTTTAGTTGGATATTAAAGGTATATCATTATCATCCTCCTTCTTATCCCACTTCTGTAGTGCAGCAGGTTTTTGTCCTCCAAATAACTATCATATGTCATCTCAGTCACTCCCTTCTTGATGTCACCTTTTACACAATCCATCTCTTTCTATGTCTACCTCTTTCGGTGTACACTCATAAGTAACATTTTCCTTGTAACATGCGATTCATCCCTTATAATATGCCCCCATAACTTTACTCCTTACTCTCTACCACTGATAAAGATATATGTACAATTTATTTCAGTGCTCCAATTCCTAGCCTCATACGGCTGGTACTTAGTGGGTGTGTCTGCGACTGCGCTGTACGCTGCTCACAAGTTCATCCCTCGAATTGAGCGCTGGCGGCAACACAGGGAGGATGCAGCATATCATAAAGGTAAACTTAATGGTAGGTGACATTTTTAGGGCCAATCTTCATATTAATATTATAAATGTAAAAGTTTAGATGGATGAATGTTTGTTTGAGTTTGTAGCCTAAATAGCTGAATGGATTTTAATGAAATTTAACATAGACATAGAGGATAGTTTGAAAGAACGCATGCTACTTATTTATAGGCAAAAGAGAGTCGATAAGAAAATTCTAGTGTTCTTTGTATTGTTAATAATAAAAAACAAATTTATAATATTCCTCCGTCCGTATGTTTTGAGTAATCTAAGGAACACCTTGGTTGATTTTGATGGGATTTGATATGAAAGTAAATGATACATGCTATGCATATACTAAAATTATAAGCAGAAATAATTTGTTTATTTGTGTTTAAAGAACTCAAAAACTTGGCTGATTTTAGAGATTGTTTCACTATTAGAAAGTTACATTATCTGAAGTTAAGTAATAGGCTGTAGTATTTATTATTCGTTTTAATTAGACGGGGATAAAGTGTCAAGCAACAGCGTGTTGTACAATATAATAACAGTGTGGTGTAACTTCTGTGGGGTAGACCCGGACGTAGCGCTGGCGCGGCTGGCGCGGCTGGCGGCGGTGCAGGCGGCGCGCGAGCGCCAGCAGCGCTTGCTGGAGCAGGCCTCCAACGACGCACTTATACAACAGAAAGAGGTCGGTACTTATCTTACTTCTAAACTAGCTTTCGCCTGCGACTCTGCGTGGAATTAAAAAATAAGTGTAGCCTATGTGTTCTTCTAGACTATCATCTATGTCTGTAACAAGTTTTATAAATCTGTTCAGCGGTTTAGGCTACAAACTCTAAAATCCATCTAAACTTTCACATTTGTAATAGAATTAAGATGAGAAAGTTTAGATGGATGGATGTTTGACTAAATAGGTATTTCGATGAAATTTGGCACATGGAAGAACACACGCTAATCACTTTGGTTTTTTAATTCCAAATGGACCGAGTCAAGGGCAAAAGCTGTCTATACTAATATGATAACGCGTAAACACACACTGCTTTGTTATGTAAGCTGTAAGCAGTCACAGTGCATTGTTAAATAATTCTTTCTTTAATAAGAAGCCCTACACTTACAACTGGCGTAAGGCTATATATTTTCACGCTGTTAAACTTCGAGGGTAAATAAATTGGATAAAAACCGTAATGCGGGAAGAGGACAAAAACTCCAAGATGCCAACATTAACATTAATTTTTAATAAAAAGCCCTACACTTACGTCACGCTTTAGGCTAGATATTTTCACGCCATTAAACTTAGGGGGTAAAATATTTTGGATAAAAACCCTAATGTGGGAAAGAGACCATAAGTTGCTGCCAACATCAAGAAAGCAAGATTATTATGGTAACGGCAATTTTGATATTTGCAATTAAGAATTTGATAAATGTAAACAGTAAAATAAAGTTTTTTTATAAACGGGAACAGATTGTATTGTGATACATGTGGGAGCTGTCCCTATTCGGCTCCATCCACATCTAATTAAAAAAAAACTTTATTTTATTGTTTGCATTTGTCAAATTGTCAATTGCAAATGTCAAAATTACCGTTACCATAATAATCCATGATGTTGGCAGCTCTTAGTTTATGGTCCCTTTCCCACATGAAGGTTTTTATCCAATTTATTTACCCCTTAAGTTTAATAGCGTGAAAATATATAGCCTAAAGCTTGTCATTAGTGTAGGGCTTTTTATTAAAGAAAGAATTATTCGAAAATATACTGGGATTGACATCCTACGACACAAAGTAGTGTGTTTACGCTATATTATATGAGCTGTTGCCCGCGACTTCACCCGCGTGGTATTAGAAAACATACAAACTATATAAATTACAAAAAGCTACGTATCCCTCGGGAACCGGATATTTATCGGGGATGCAGCTTATCCCAAGTATACTCCAGACTTTGTTTTATATCTGTGCCAAATTTCAATAAGATATGTTGAACCGTTGCAGAATGACATAAACAATAAAAAACTAAATTAATGAACCCCACGGGAACCGTAACTATTCCCGGGATAAAGTAGCCTATGTGTTCTTCCAGACTATGCTCTAAACCTGTGACAAATTTCATGGAGATCCGTTCAGCAGTTTAGGCTACAAACGCTAACAAACATCCATCTAAACTTTCGCATTTATAATATTAGAAAGATTAGTACAGATAACGAGAGTTGTATTGCAGCGTGAAGAACGGAAGAGAGCGGAGCTGGTGGAGAAGTTGAAGAAGTTGGAGGAGAACGGAGGACACAGGCTGGGTGCGGGAGATGGTGAGTGTTTTACCGAGGGGCTCGGAGTCTACCCTAAGGGTGACCAGGCCCAGACTGCACTGCGGGTTCACTTCACATTTCTCTGATGCAGGCAATGTTTTCTATAACAGTAAGGATAAAAAACAGTATTTTTAGGATTTGAACCCAGAACTTGTAGATTACAAGTCGAGTTTAAGTCACTAATGAGCTTAGTTGTAACTAGTGTGCTAACTTAGGAAATAAGTTGAAATACCACGTTTTGATCAACAAAAGTCATGTTTGTTGATATGTTAAAATATATAGTTTCGAAATCTGATATTGAAAAACAGATGTGACACTCTCTAGTTTGGTTATCAATATGTTTGTCTCCTACAAAACACAACGACAATAATAACGAATATAACACGATACGATCTCGACCAAACCTCAAAGGGGCCAGGAGCGGATTCAGGGGGGGGGGTCATGGGTCATATTCGTCAAGCTCTTAACGTGACCACGACTATGTGTCTCCCCCTTGACGCCAAAACTGGATCCGCTAGTCTTGGGTAGTACACGTACGATGTACTAAAAAGTAACGTTACCGAACGGCTTCTGTTAATCGGACATTTAGTACTTTTAGTACACTACACGATATCGGTGTTCGCCTTTTTGTCAGATTGAAGCATCCTCCTTCGATAATGAGAATTAAAAGTGGATAAAATTATTCATAACTAAATTTATTTTCGCTAATAACATATGTTTGACCCTGCTTAAAATTTGATGTGAAGTAATATATAACCCTCGTTATATTCTATTCATGTATTGTGTTTTCACAAATCTGAAGTACTAAAGGTACTAAAAGTGTGTACTAGTACGTTTTCCCAATTGTACTAGTACGGTGCGCACTTGCAGATGTCCGATTAAGCCCAAGACTGGGATCCGCCCTTGGAAGGGGTTGAGATCTAAAAAGAATAAATGTGGCGAGAAAACAATTTAAACATCGTGTATTAGTACATCACATTCTCGGCACAGCGCCATCTGTTAGCGTGCGGCAGAAACGGCGCCAATATGTTAAACAATATAAATATTTCAGATTACTTGCCGCTGAGTGGAGGCGCCTCCACCTCCTCCTATCGGCCGCCGAAGCGCTCCGCCTGCAAGCGCGGCGGCTGCGGGGGCTGACCACACCACACCCTCGCACCCTCTCCCTGACACCCCCTCCACACACACACAAACAATATTAAATTACCAATTAAAATATCTGTCTCAAAACATACACAAAATTAATTATTCCCAACTGTCACCTCGTTGTACCCACGGGGGGACAGGTGCGAATAAAAAGTTTCATCCGTCCCACCTACAACGACCGGACGGTTGGAACTTTAACCCTTCCATCTGTCACCTTATTAGTGGGACTAAAAGGTGGGACGGACGAGAATTAATTCTCATCTGTCCCCTCTAGGGGACAGCGGGGTGACGGTTAGGAATAATCCCACAAAATAGCTGATATATGTTTTAAAATGAATGTTCTACGTTTATTGTATTAAAAAACTACTTAATATAATAAATATTAATAACTATCTAACTATTGTATTAATTTACTAAATAAAATATTCCTCAGGAGTTTTTTACTAAGAATTTTCAATGACATTTAGAACTAAGGTCATTCTAGGAAAAGAAAATTAACTTGTTTTAAATATTTTTTGCAAATAAAAGAATAAATACTTTATACAGAAAAACGTCGTTTTTTTACTGTAGTATTAAAAGTGATTGGTAAATAATCTCTACTTTGTTATATTAAAATAGACAAATTGATTTATTGTGAATACTAAATTTTCAGCCGTCAAATGGAAGCAATTCCGTGTTTCGTCTGATGAGTGTGGTGCCGGAGGCCTAATTTTAGTCCCTTTCTCTTTACCACCCTTTTCTTATAAAGAGAGGATGGGAAGGGGAAGTGGATTTGACGGTGGAGGAGATGCATAGGAAGGGGAAATATCCTTTTTATGTGCGTCTCCTCAACCGTCGTATAAGGGTAGGCAACGCATCTGCAATTGCGGATGTCTATGGGCAGCGGTCGCTTCGCCATTTTGGCGGATTCAGGTGACCGCTTGCTCGTTTGTTACCTTATGTTATAAAAAAAAGAACATTAAGAAAATTGTAAAAATAGTTAACAAAGTTGACTTATTAATATATTGTTATTTGCTTGGGAAATAAATAATTTGTAACAAATGTTCGTTTTATTTTATAATCAATTTAAATTGAAAAATTATTTTGATAGTTCAATATTTTTATTTGTTGACCGACTTCCCAAAAGAAGGAGGTACTCAATTCGTCTGTATGTATTTTTATGTGTGTTACGGCATAACTCCGCCGCTAGTGGACCGATTTTGATAAATTTTTTTTTATCCGAAAGGTAATGCTTGCAGGTGGGTCCCATTTTTTTTTGTTAACCTTTTTCCACTAGTCCGACTTTTACTGCGAAAAGCTTAGTGGAAAATGGCTAACAAATTATCAGCGTTTTATTAGTTTTGTACAAAAATGTGGCAAACTAGCAAGCGATCACTTTCGAAATAGCGAAATACCACAATCTATCTTACTAATATTATAAATGCGAAAGTTTAGATGGATGTTTGTGAGAGTTTGTAGCCAAAACTTCTGAAAGGATTTCGATGAAATTTGGCATAGATGTAGAGGATAGTCTGGAAGAACACATAGATTACTTGGTTGTGTTTTTTTTAATACCACGCGGACGGAGTCGCGGGCGAATACTAGTACTAATATAAAGAGGAAAGGTTTGGACTTTTGTATGTATTGAAATAACTCAAATATTTATAATAAAAAATATATCGGTAATTCAACTTAAGATTGAAGAAAATAACTTTCGCGCCTCCTCAAAAAAAACGCAATCTCTCCAGGAGTGCCTTAATAAAATAAATGTTGGCTAAAAGTGAATATCTTTTAACATATTTTGTATAATAAAATCTAGTTAAACAGAGCGAAGGACAAGAGAACATTTTCCATAGTTGTGCAATTAGTAACAAAAACATCGATCTAGTTTATTTTACACTTTCTAATAATATTTTTAAATGTTTTTATTATCTTGCAACAATGTCCGCCGTCATCGAGTTTCAGATCGATTTGAATTGCGTAATATTTCATCTTTTGTTAGTCTATTGCATAAAGATGGCGCCACCCAATCGCTATAAAGAGAAAAGGGTTCTTTTGTACAAAATAGTTGTAAAGCGAGGTTAAATAAAGGCTTTTGGTGAAATTGCAAAAAACTTATTTAATAATTGTAAATTGTCAACTAGGTAACAATAATAAAAAGCCCTAAACTTACAGTGACTTTCACAAATTGTAATCGCTCAAGGTTATGGAATAGGGTATTGTACACTGACCTCTATAAATAGATAGGCCTGATGGGTAATTGGTCGCGGTGAAGAGTTCGCGAAGAAATTATAATGATGAACGCGCTATTTTTTTTAATGCGGGGAATGCAATTACACACTCCCCGCGTCAAAAAAAATAACGCTCTTATCACTATAATTTAGCAAAAACATAATTTCCAAACAATTGCTTATCTTTTACATATATCTATAGCTGTTGCCCGCGACTTCGTCCACGCAATATTAAGATAAAAAGTAGCCTATAATATGCGGGTCTATGTCAACTACCCTTCAGTGAAAGTCCGGTCGAAATCCGCCTAGCCGTTTCGGATATTACCCGAAACAAACTTGCGGACAGACAGACAAAAAATTTAAATGCGACTTTCGTTATCAGCAACGCAAATACTTCAACTTTCCGAAATCTGGAATTTTTCTTTTGATATTACAAAAAGACACACCAATTTTAATATGGTACTGTAGCTGTCATTTTTTATTTTACGCGATTTTCTTTAGTGATGCAGGTTTCATAAATTTCTGACAAAAGTAACCTTGTGTGATTATAACTGCTAAAAAAAGGGGTTCATTAGCATTGTTGAATAGATCACAATCATCGATTGCTATTCAGAATATGTAAATTCTGTTCAGTCGAAGCTAAAACTTATTATCGAAGGCAATTAGCGGAGCGGACTGATAATTGATTTACTGTTCTGCAATTTGTGGCTGAAATGTTAACGTTAACGCACGGAAATAGCATTTTAACGTAGAAAAGGACACTTTAGGACATTTATATATGTTGCAATAAATAATTTAGTTATTCCAACTACGAATGTCTATATTTGTGCGGTGATTTATATTCCAAACTAGCTGTTGCTCGCGACTTAGTTCATGTGAAATTCAAAAATATACGAACTCAGCGATAAGGTAGCTTTTTTTTTATAATATAAGGTGGCAAATGAGCAAGCGGTCGCCTGAATCCATCGAAATGGAAAGCGACCGCTCCCCATAAACATCTGCAACTGCAGATGCGTTGCCTACCCTTCATTGACGAAGGAGGAGACGCACATAAAGAGGACATTTCCCCTTCCTATGCGTCACCACCACCGTCATATCCACTTTTCCTCCCCATCCTTTCCTCTTAAGAAAAGGGTGGAAAGGGAAAGGAACTAAAATTAGGCCTCCGGCACCACACTCATCAGACGAAACGCGGAATTGCTTCCACTTCACACCTGTTTTCTGTGTGGTCAGCTTTTTAATAGTCAAAGAATTTTTGAAATCTGCCCAGTCGTTTTTAAGTTGTTTCAATACGTACAAAAATCTTAGAATTCAAATTTTTAAAACATTAGTATAGAGTCTATACTATATATAAAATGTAGAAAACAATTTGAGTTTTAATATTCCTTGAAATGACGCTTCCTAACTATTACGACCTCAGGTTTAGAAATTACAATATGCAATAATATTTATGTTGAAATTTTATCTAGACGACTCTTATTTTTCCCTCCGTTATAAACATTATTACATCTTACATGGGGAACAATCCACTATTCTTTACTAAACTTCGAGAAACCAAATTTGACATTAAATTTCTTATGTTGGTAGTTTAGCTTGTTTACCAATGCACACTAAAATTCAAATCTCATCTTTTAAAACTAAAGTTTTTAAAATAAACAAGACACTAAAGAAAGATATAATGAATTGTGATAGCATATTTTTATTTAATTATACTTAATTTATTATCTAACACGTAAACTAAATGCATAATAAATCGTTATATCCGAGCGAATCTAACGTGCTCGGCGTTACAAATAACGGTCAATAGAGTCCCTTCATGTTTTACAAATTTATTAGAAAATTATTCAGTTTATTACTTTTACTAAACTATAAACGAAATTAATTATTCTTCCTTAATACATGTAACAAAGTAACAAATAATAAATGTTAATTAAAAAGCTTTAAATTGATTTTCGTTTAAATAATTTTCGATAACAAATTGACAGTCAGTTGACCGAAAACGACTCGCGGCGATTGTTTACTTTTGACAATTATCATGTCAGCCATTGTGTTTTATAAAATTCATAAATTAAAGAATGTAAAAATTGTTGTTGTGTTTTATTACGCGTAATGCATGTATACCATATGTTAATATGCTTGTAAATTACTTGTAATTATGCGTGAATACTTTTTTTAATGTTACGTGTAATTTTTAATTTGTTTTACTAGTTTGTAGTGAAAGTGACAATACACGAAAAATGATTTATAGTTTGTTAATCGTAATTATTTGCATTTGTTTGCAAGGTAGCGTATAACACTAAAAGCCGAAGGATAAATATTGTAATTTGTGGTGTAATTGTAAGTACTTAATTTTTTTTGTTATGACGTCCATTTCAAATGACATGATAATGAAGCCAGCCAGTTTAAAAACGCATTTGATTGAAAGATAACTTAATACATTCATATTTAATGTGGTTATTACGTTAACACGTAAAACTTAACTAAATCAATGTAAGTGTACATTGCAGGTGAGTGCAAACCACGACAGCGCCGAGGCTGACATTCAAGCGCGGCGCGACGCAGCGGCCAATAACTTTGACCGCTTGATTGCTTCCAATGAACTCGAGGAGCCGTCATTCAAAGTGAATTGATTTCTGTGCCTTGGCAAATGTAAGCAAATAAGTGCAGAGATTTTGTGAATTTGTCGACTGTTAATTGCTCTACGACCGTTTGTAATGATGGACCGAAATGCAAAGGGGATTGGAGTGAGGAGTGAGGCACGCAGCACGCACGAGCAGCGGCTGCGGCCGGTAGGCGAACGAAGCCCTACAAGCTACGACATAAGAGGGGCTCAACTATACAATACGCGACGCCACTACTGCAGTCTTGATATCCTGCGTCCCTTTCGAAAGCGCCGTGCTCGAGGGGGACGACGGCCGCGCTGTCAGGCGGTGACGTCAGGCATTAGGGGGGCAGTGCGGCGCCCCGCAGCTCGCCGGCAGTGTTCGGCCAGCCGCCACACCGAGTGGACGGGCACACAATGCGTGCACGGTGAAAAAACAATCGCGATGCTGTTCGAGAGTCCCAACGCGAAACTGTTTCCGGCGTTCAACATCCCGCCGCCCGTGAGGCTCAGGTGAGCTCCGCCGCCCCCGCGGCGTGCCCTTTGCCGCGTCCAGTGTCCGTGTGCTATGCAAAGGCGCAAAAAACGCCAATAAAGTGATTTTACATCGGTTCAGCGCTCGGGGCGCGACATTGCGCGTCTGTCAGTGACGCCCGAGCGGCCGCACGAAACGTCAATACGAGATGACTGCTCTGCTTTTTTTGTCTTTACCACGACTGTCGTAAGAAACCTTCGTGGCGGCAGCGGCCGACGTTAGAACGAAACATTCGTTTGATCAAGAACGACGACAACGGTCGAAATGTTTCAAATCAGTGTTTAATATCGATTGCGAGTCGAGAAAACGCACGGCCGTTCCCGTCCTGCCCCGGTACCGGTTTTATAATCGGCTTAGAGATGTATCCTTAGCTGGAAGTGAGCACGGGCAGCGCCGGCAATCGATGTAAGTGCCGGTGAGCGAGCCCCGCGGCCCGCTCGGCCACGCCGGCCGGTAAACAAAGCTTGCAGTGCGTGGAACTCAACTGGTACTGTGGGTGCATGTGGTGTGCAACGGGCGGCGGCACGGCGCTGCACCCGCCGCCGCACGCAGCCGTGCGCAGTAGGAAGCTGTTTCGTACTTCCGTGCTATAATTGTGACGGAATGGATTTTACTACGTCCATTTGTTGGTTACATTAACGACCCAAACAACATCAAACCCGCTGAGATCGCGGCGAGCACAGACTCGTGGAACGTTTTTAACTGCCGCGAACACGCATTGCTCTAAATCTACTTCTATTTGAACAACGCAGTTTATACACATCAATGAAACTTTGTTTATCTTTCTATTAACATTTGACATCAGTTATAAAATGCTAGCGAGCGAGTCACTTGAAATTAGCCGTTATTTTGAAACATATCAGAAGAGAGTCTTACATAAAATCTGCAAATTTGATTAATATCGAAGCAAAAGACGTTTCGTTTTCATTATTATCTACATTGGTTGTATCTAAATGACGTGTAGATTACTTTCTCGATGTTATTTACTGCATGCATCTCCGCGCGTGGCTTACCCAACAGCATTGCAACTAGGCAAAATTATCACAAGATAATCACAAATTCAGGTACCTACGAAGCGGCAGAGGTGCTCGGCTCGTGACGATCTAGATTTTGTCACATCTTCAGTGATTGATTTTACACATTTGATACTTTTTCTGCTTTGTAATATCTTAATGAGCATTGAAATTAAACATTTAGAGATCTCTCTTGGCGTATTTTTAACATTTCTACGATATTATCCTATCAACGAAGCTAAGAAATCGGTACAAATATCAATTTCAGTCCAAAAAATTACGAAATGCAACCTAAAACGAAAGTTTTCTAAACGACTATTAATTAACAAGAAAACAACAATAACACGATGAAAAATTAAATCGCTTCATAACAGAACTGGTTGCAATAAATTTTGCAATAAACATTCCGATAGTCGAGCACATTATTGATGTCGAGGAAATGGGAAACGGATTTTCAATGTTGCCAATATAAACATAAATTTAAAAAAAACCCTTTGTTCTTGATATATGCTAATTTTGTTGTCATTTGAACAATAGTTTATGTTCATTTGAACAAAAGAAGTTACACAATGCCTTCTCGAAGTACATATTTAAAATTCTGTAAACATTTTCCGGTTGATCTTAAGATCTCATTTTTAAACTTTTAAACAATCAACAAGTAACTATTAAAAGAGAGTAAATATCCTTGACACTTGTAAATGTTATTCGAAATAAACTCAATCCATTTGTTAAAAGGAAGGTGCAATGACCTATCCAGCAAACATAACAATATGCATCGGTTCTACTTGACATTGACTCGAGAGAATAATATAAATTAGCGACTAACATTGTTCAAGACAAAGGTGATGAATATGTGATTACCCACATTTTTGTGCAATAAAATAGAGAAGAAATGTTTGGAATGTCAATTGACTATTGTATTAGGTTCCTGCTAATCAGCATTCTGATTGGTTATGAATTAAAAGACGGCTTTAATCAAGTCACAAAAGTAAGACACAAAAATATCAAATTGCATACACTGACTTGAAATGTTTTATAGTTCGAATGTTACTGGATACACTTATAGTCGATTTCCCGGCTACGTTGAACCATTCGTTAGTGTTTAATTCGATTTTATGACATGCGTTTTCGAACATAACTCGTGTTTTATTTGTGGAAACTCCATCCGCGTAGAATTAACAGTGGTATTTTAACAGTGGTAGTGCCCGCTTTAACATCTTAGCACGAGTGGGCCGGCACGCCCGGTGTAATACCACGACCACACAGAAGATAGGCGTGAAATGGAAGCAATTCCGTGTTTCGTCTGATGAGTGTGGTGCCGGAGGCCTAATTTAAGTCCCTTTCTCTTTACCACCCTTTTCTTATAAGGAGAGGTTGGAAAGAGGAAGTGGATTTGACGGTGGAGGAGATGCATAGGAAGGGGAAATATCCTCTTTATCTGCGTCTCCTCCTCCGTCGTATAAGGGTAGGCAACGCATCTGCAATTGCGGATGTCTATGGGCAGCGGTCGCTTCGCCATTTTGGCGGTTTCAGGTGGCCGCATACTCGTTTGCCACCTTAAGTTATAAAAAAAAAATCCGCGTGAAAGTAAAAAAAAAGTGAGTAGCCTATGTGTTCTTCCAGACTATCCTCTACATCTATACCAAATTTAATCGAAATCAGTTCAGCCGTTTAGGCTACAAACTCTAACATACATCCATCTAAACTTTCGCATTTATAATATTAGTATGAAGTATGATAGGTTAATCTAACACTAATGAATCGCTAACAAAATATGTAGAAACGTCAGAAACACAGGATTAACCGTTAATTTCGCTGAACTATTTGTAAAATACGGAATAACCTACACAGGTTAATAAGTACAGACTTGTACATCTACTTTCATGTAGCGTCACAGACTTATCTGGCACGGAAATGAGATTGAAGTCAGTACAAGGATTTAGTGAAGCCGTATTATTAGCATTTTGTAATAGTTTTAAGCCATTAGATAAGTTTCTTAGACTATGCATAGTTGAGAAGTACAACGTGGCTCCAATAACTCGCGTTTCGTTTGACGTCGCGTGTTCGCTCTGATTGATGTCTACAGCTGCGAATTGCGAACTAAATATTATTATTGTTACGTTTTATTGGCATTGAAGATCATTACAGTCTTTGCCCATCTATTATAAGAGGACATACGTAAGATATTAAAACGAAAAAGCATTTTTTGCATCGTATTAAAAATGAGCAGTGTGAACTCTGCTTTATATTTTATCCATCTAAATAAGCGAGTATAATCGAAACAGTGTTGTGTATGTTAGAATTAAATGTTATTCTATACAATGAGACTTCACTTATTACAAGTCTATTCTTATACTAGCTGTTGCCCGCGATTTCGACCACGCATTATTAAGATAAAAAAAGTAACATCTAATATCCCCGTCGAAGTCGGTCCAGCCGTTTCGGAGTTTACCCGGAACAAACGCAACTTGCGGACAGACAGACAGAAAATTTTATATGCGATTTTCATTATCAGCAATGCAAATACATCAACTTACCGAAATCTGAAATTTTTCTTTGGATAATACAAACAGACACTCCAAATTTATTATTTGTATCCTTATATGAATGAATTTGGTCTTTTTGACCGACTTCCCAAAAGAAGGAGGTATTCAATTCGACGATATATATATATCTTTTTTATTTTTTTACTTGGTCACTTAGTAGTTCGTAGAAACGAAGCTTGGTGGCGGTATATCGGTATCAGAAATTCTCGTACGTGAAAACGAAAAAACGGTTTAAACATTTCACAGTTATTAGCATTTTTTAAGGTTTTTGTAGCCCTGTCGAAGGTACTAAATGATTAATATAATAAATTGATTTTATTAAAATCGTTATATGAAACTGTACTCGTATTTTCTTTAAGCAGTCGCAAACAATCATTGTAAATTCAAAACAAAGGTGTTGTTTTTATATACGTCTATAGAATGGTATGTTTTACTAAACAATATTCTACATTCAATTTCAAACTGTGATATGGAAAATCGGCTATAAATGTTTAACTACTCTTAGTAGACATAAATAATTATTGTAAATATATTTCGTCAATTTTTGTTAATTATTTAGCAGTGTAAAAAATACTTGAAACATTTATTAAAAGACAAATTAAGAAACTCCTCGAATTCTATTAAACTATAATTTGAACGCGTCCTTAATTTGTGTCAATTTTGACAGCAATGTCAAGGCCACAGAGTACAGCAGACTATGAAAAAAATAACATTAACAGCGTAAGAGTGTGAGCCGCGGCCGCGCGTCGCCGGCGTTGGCGAAAGACCGGTTCTATCTGGTATTATTATCCCACAGGTTTGGCCGCGGTCGCGTCAGTTACCCTTTCATTCCAACAGGATACAAAACTTGTACAACGTACTATACAATAGAAATGTAAAGAACAAAGATGGATTATGCCTTTTCATTAAGAATACTAGCTGTCCCCGTGCGGCGTCATCCGCATGATTATAAACACTTTATTTTATTGTTTACATTTGTCAAATTCTCTATTGCTAATGTCAAAATTACTGTTACCATAATAACCTTGCTTTCTTGATGTTGGCAGCAACTTATGGTCTCTTTCCCACATTAGGGTTTTTCATCCAAAATATTTACCCCCTAAGTTTAATAGTGTGAAAATAAAGCCTAAAGCGTGACGTAAGTGTAGGGCTTTTTATTAAAAAAAGAATTATTCAAAAATATGGTGTAATTGCCGACGTCTTAGGCAACAAAGAAGTGTGTGTTTACCCTTATTATAATAGTATTGATATAAATAAATAGATTATAATGAAATTATTAAACGGATTAAAATAAAACTTAAGTTTTTATTAACAAATAAATAACATTAAAAGTAATTAACACTTGACTAAAATGTTTGGAGTTGTCACGCAATAGATAAGAAAGCAGGTAAACCATTGTGCTGTAAGGGATGCTACCCAAAGGGTGTAAGGGTTGTAAACCTGTGGGAGCGAGGCGGTTACCTGACCGCCTGTACTGTTATTCTTCGACTTGTCAAACATCGACTATTTGTATTTACAAGTATTTTTTTGCTGACATATGAATGAATTTTCGATCTGAATCAAGCTATCTTATTTGTTACTAATATAAATGCGAAAGTTTAGATGGATGTTAGAGTTAACCTAAACCGCTGAACGGATTTTGATGCATAGATAAAGAACATAGTATGGCAGAATACATAAGCTACTTGCTTTTGTTTATTTCTTAATTCGAAAGCTAGTATATAGGTAAATACCTAGGTACTCCAGGCATATAATGTATCTCTTTGTGCCGCTTTGTCATTCAGATAAGCTCTCAACTCACACTTTACTACAAGCAGATTAGCCTCATTTATAATAAAGTTGCTGTTTTTATTAAATCACGTTTATGTTATAACACAACTAGCTGTTCCCGTGCGACTTCATCCGCATTAAATTATGAAAATTTTAATTTTATTGCTTACATTTGTCAAATTATCAATAGCAAATGTCAAAATGACATGACATGATGACAAACCATGGCAACTTTGCTTCCTTAATGTTGGCAGCTTGTAGTTTATGGTCCCTTTAACACATGAAGTTTTTTTTTTTTATTTATTTATCCCCCAAGTTTAATAGTGTAAAAATATATAGCCTAAAGCGTGTCGTAAGTGTAGGGCTTTATTAAAGAAATAATTATTGAAAAGTGCGTGATCGCTGACATTCTACGCCACAAATTATGTGTTTACGTTTTATTATAATATAATAGTAAAGATAGATTAAAAAAGTTTTTTCTTAACAGATAATGAAATTGAAGTGTCTTTATCAAGAGAAAATTCCAGAGTTAACGAAGATTTCTTTTGCTAATATTGCAATTACATTGGTCTGTTTCAAGTCGCGTTTGTTCTAATCTCCGAAACGGCTGGGCTGACGGGAATTTTACACTTCAATTCTGCGTATGATATGTGTCTGTGTTTTTGCGATTCTTCTACGTAAAAATTACCCAATAAAGAACATATGATTTTAAAGAAAAATGACGGTGATTAATAATAGATTTAGACAAAATAGCGATACGTTTAGCGTACTAAATATTGTTTAACACAATTCGAACGGCAAACCGCGTTCAGTATGCAGTCCGTGTTACCCGTGAATTATTGTATTTACATAACATCCTTGAATACGATGTCCAGTATTGACACATTTGTACAAAAATACGAAAATAACCTAACTTCAATTTAAAAACTTAAAAAAAAAAACAATTAATTTAATTTAGATTAATATGAAAACATTGAAGAAAATTGTACACAATGACACTTAGGGTGAGTTGCACCATATCGCCGGTTACCGTTAAAGTTAAAATTATTTAAAATGATAATATTTGGAATAATCTTAAAATTTACTAAGGATGAGTTACATTAACTAACTATAAACCTTAACCAGCACATTCCCGATGGTTACGTCTTCGGATGTTCATGATATTCGCTACACCAGCTTTGCGCTGGTCAAAATGACGTCATATTTGACACTAATCATAACCGCCCGATTTTGGGCGGTTATAGTTAGCGTTACGGTTAGTGTCAGTTCGGTAGTGTCAACTGTCACAAGCTCTTATCTTCAAAAGCACAAATAATGGAAAAAGTAATGGAAAAAGAAAATATCTACTATTATCCTATACGTAATCCAGAAGAATAAAGTCTTGCGTGCTCGGAAATAATGGATTTCCAAGATGGAACTCGAAATTTGGCCAAACATTCAGTTTGGACAAATTTCGAGTGTCTAAGGCCATAGCAACAGCGCTTGTCCCTTTTCTCTTATTTAAAAAAATGTCCTCTATAAAAGGTCAATTTATAATTTGCATTGACAGGACAATTTATAATATGGAAAATAAATAAGATGCATTTATATTTGTATAATTTTATTGCTTCATTTTTGCTACATATTTGAGTAGTAAAGTAAATACAGTTTCAATAATGGCCCAAACTAGCTTATTTTCACAAGAGTTTGCCATTTTCTCCATCTTCGTGGGCAAAAAGTTTATTTCACTATAAAATACCATGCGTATGATACATAAATATAATCGGCGAAACATGAATTTCCAAACATTTTAATTTACGTAAATGTCATTCTTGACACCAACTTGACACTTTAGTGACATTCAGGTTTAAATGTTTCCATTGTAAAAACGAAAAACACATAAAACCTCTGTGAGAATATGTTTTTGCACTTGTAACCCTATTATAACTTTTACGATAACCAGCGATTTGATGCAACTCACCCTTAATTTGTCAAATTTAAATAATATGTCATACTCGTTTAGGTTTTAAATAAAAAAAAATAACTTTCAATCGAGCAAAGAAACATGTATTGCGTAATATTTACAGAAAAAAGACAATGAAAAAATTTTGATATTTCTGACTTTAAAGTTTTATTTCTTCTTTTTCGCAAATGGCATTTACCTAAAACTATATTATAGAAACTTCTTCGACATATATATTGTAAATGCAAAAGTTTAGATGGATGTTTGTTAGCGTTTGTAGCCTAAACGACTGAACGGATCTCCATGAAATTTGGCACAGGTTTCGAACATAGTTGGGAAGAACACATAGGCTATTTATCCCGGGAGTAGTACCACGGAGTTTCATTAATTTAGTTTTTGAATGTTTTTCGATAATTCTGCAACGGTTCAACATATCTTATTGAAATTTGGCACAGATATAAAACAAAGTCTAGAGAGTATAGATGGAATAAGCTTCATCCCCAAGCATTTCTCGGTTTTGGTTCCTGAGGGATACGTAGCTTTTTGTTATTTATATAGTTCGGATGTTTTCTTATACCACGTGGACGAAGTCGCGGTAAACAGCTAGTAATGCGTAAATGTAGAATATAGTTTACTTGTTAGTTCTTTTTAATTCCATGTTGTTTTTTAGGCAAAAACTAGCAAAACATAAATAAATAATATACTTAAAAAGCTTTTAGTTGTCTACTTTTAGCCTTAATTTGAACAAAGCTAAGAAGTAAATGTCTTTGCTTTGTTTGTAACTGTCGTCCTGGAACGAGGGCCATTGTCTATAGGTAGGGAGTGCTTTACCACGGGAACTCGAAGTAAACTCGATATCAGGAACGTTTTTTAATTTGAATTTTGTAGCCTAAACTGCTGAACGAAACTAGATGAAATTTGTCATAGATGTTGATTTCCTGGAAGGACACACACAAGGCTATTTCCTTTTGTTTTTTTTATTACACGCGGACAGAGTTCCGAGCGAAAGTATTGTCAATATAAAAATATTATCTGTCTGTACAGACTGCTTCATTTTTTGTTATCTACTGTTAAGCTGACACACGCTCAGTTTGAACTGTACTGTTACATGTCTAGTATGTCGGTAAAACCGTACAGTACAACTGACACTTAAAATATACACGCACCTCAAAACTGTCAGAATTAAATGTAGCGATTGTACTGTATATTGCCATCGTTTTCTATTTCACTATATTCTAATATCTTTCTTCTCCCTCTAGTAACGAAATATAAAACGTGACGCATCCTCTTTTAATTTCCATTAGAATCAATTTTTGCATTTAAAGTTTCTCTTTACTTAGATTATAAAAAAATGCATTTAATGTTACGTAGTTAAGCGAAAAATTTCAATGAAATTGCTCGCGTGGTTCGTCCGCTCGAGTAATTTTAACGCAGTTATAATTATTTTGTCTAATTGTAGTTTTATTTACATTTACGGACCCAACTCTTTGGTTGGAATATTAAGTTACAAAGCACGTGTACTACAAATAACTTAATTCAATCTTGAATTATAAATTTAGTTTTATATAACAAAATGCTAATTTAATGTTTATTTTTAATTTGTTGATTTCGACTTGCGATATACAGTTTAAATCTGAAGGAATGATTCGTATTGATTAAGATATCGCAGAACTGTTTAGTCGTGCTTTGATTGCTATCAGATGGAGGTGAACACTGGATTTTTAGTTGTGCAACTAAACAGTTGAACTGTCGAAACAATCGACAATCACAATAGTTGTTCGAAAGTTTTGTCAAAGGTGTGTGTCTGCTTTTATTGTAATTTTAATTGATGTTTTTGTTTATAACATGCTTCTAATCTTTACTATTATAATAAAGCGTAAACACACTTCTTTGTTGCCTAAGATGTCAGCTAGCAGCGTAGCAGCGTATTTTTGAATGATTCTTTTTTAAAATAAAAGCCCAACACTTACGTCACGCTTAAGGCTATATATTTTTACGCCATTAAACTTAAAGGGTAAATATTTTGGATAAAAACCCTAATGTGAGAAAGAGACCATAAGTTGTTGCCAACATCAAGGAAGCAAAATTGCCATAGTAAGGTAATTGGTATTTTGACATTTGACAAATGTAAACAATACAAAGTTTTTATTATTACATACGTATTACCTTACGGGACCAGCTAGCAGTTATATAACGAAAAAATTATTTTTACAATACAAATTTATAATTATTTCGACTTTATAACAACTACTAGCTTGTTTACCTTCTTTTATATAAGAAAAAACATCTACACGTGTGTTGTGAAATTCATCAATTGCAAATTACAGTCAATTTACACAGTTAAAAAATAACATCGCCATTACACATTCTCACTGTCATACTTACTGTCTTGTAACACATTTCGTTGTCTCTGTTTTTTGAAAGGGGAATGACAAGGATAGTTTCTTTAAAACGAAGAAATTCGCTGTTAATTGTGGTACAGTAGTAGGGGTGTTGCTCGTGCGCAGGACATCTGTCGCCGAGGAGCGGCAACGCGCCGGCTCCGGTTACTCCCCCGCCCGCGACCCCCGCGCCAATCCCTCGCCCCCCTCGCCCCTAGCCGAGCGCGGTCAGGTTTCGAGGTCGAAAGTCTTTGTCTACACAACAATTGTGTTAGTGCCTCGATTGCATTGAAGACTGGAATTATATTTAAAAATGAAATTACATAAAATTAGGTTAAGTTGCAAGTGATTCTAAGACAAAAATTCCTAAAGTTAATTCTTGGCTTGATCCGTTTACCTTGCGCTAGCTATTTGGTCTTGAAATCGATTGGTGATCGTTTTAACATGGAATTGATGGCATGAAACTAGCAGTGTACCGACCTTAGTACAAAAACTTGACTGGTTATGTTTTTATAAAAAAAATCTTGTTACCTAACTGGTTAGGTAAATGGAACAAGCCATCTAGACTGAACTTTAAATCTATTATATATTTCAAAGCATCCCATCTATATGTTTATTTCCATCTTTAAAAAATTGAATAACATCGAATTCTTGGTATTTAAATCAGTCCGTTACTGCTCTCTAGGCGTCCAACGATCACAAGATGGCGTTATTACTCAATTTGGGAAAGAATTTTCTAAACCAAATGACTTGCCCTGTAAAGGATTGATTTAAAAATATAGAAACATTATCAAAGTAATTC
Organism: Papilio polytes; assembly: GCF_000836215.1. NCBI lineage: Eukaryota > Metazoa > Arthropoda > Insecta > Lepidoptera > Papilionidae > Papilio > Papilio polytes. Next base: position 48,039 of record NW_013527248.1, read on the forward strand.
TTTTAATGAAGTTTGTTCATTAATTTCAACTTACGTTGAAATGAAACGTGAATTAGTAAACGACTTACGTAAACGACACGTGAATTTCTTTTAATTAAAATGATTAGTTACCAGTTAAATTTTAGATGAAAAATAAATATAACATTATTTATTTAGACCTGGACATTTCACATAACATTTTCAAATGTTCTGTTCGTTGACTTGTTTAGTGATGTTCATATTTCACATATCGATATTTAGTAATTATCGTACGTGTCACGTGACGCACACTGTACAACTGTCATAGCTGTCAAAGACATCGATATATCATCGTTACACAATTCGTTACAACAATCACATGTTTTGAATATCGCAGTGTATTGTTTTTAAAACATTACGTAATAAAATAATTATAGTTATGTTGGTATTCTTTACCATTGTCAAACTCTGACCAACTGTTTGATGTAAAGATGAAATAAATCTTATTAATAAATCAATTTTAATTATTAGCTGTTGCTCGCGACTATAGCCTATGTTACTCACAGATAAATTACCTTTCTATAGGTGAAAGAATTTTTAAAATCGGCCTAGTAGTTTTTGAGTTATTTCAATATATACAAAATTACAAATCGTCATCATCAACTTGCCTTTATCCCTTATGGAGGGTTGGCACAATATGTGCTCCTCTTCCATACATCTCTAACAGCCGTCATATCTGAATTCACTCCTTTCTTAAGCATATCCTCTTTCACACAATCCATACATACTTTCTTCGGACTTCCTCTTCCTATGCATTCATCCACATTCATTCTTAACACTTTCAGGGGACACCCATCGTCTCGTCGCATAACATGTCTATACCACGCTAACCTTTTGCTTCTCAAAACTACAAATCATTCTTTTTTTTACAATATTAGTATAGATATTTGAAGTTATTCTAGCGACAGCAAATAAGTCTTTTCTGCTATATAATAAGTATCTCTGTTTTGTGTCTTAACTCACTTTGTCCCCACTGAGGAGTTCGTAACTTGAAGTCAAACATGCTTGCTTATCTTCACATACATATTTGAATTTCTTCACATATATGTGCAGAAAATAATGTTTTCCTTGACATATTAAATTTGAAAATCTAGATTCCTGTACATTAGTCTAGTATTATCCCTGATATCGAGTGAAATCGAGTGAAATCGTTTGGCTTAAAACATAGCTGTGTAGATATCAAGGAACAGGATTCTATTTTGTTTAATTTTTACAACACGATTCAACTTTTAACTAAAAGATTCCTGCTTCTATATTTTATTTCTATTAGTTAAGAAAGCACGTAACAAGATAACGATATCCGTTTTAGATAAGCAACACTAAACTGTGCGGCAGCTAAATGTAAACTATACCCGTGGGTATCGATAGCACCTTAAAATCATGCTGTCTCTGTTATTTGTAAGAGAATGCATGAGATAACAATATGTACTTTGACATTGAAAATCTACGCTTCGAGCGCCTTCGGGCGCCTTTGTCTAAACTATCGCACAACTGTTGTGCGATTGTCGATTGTTTCGCAGCCTTCAACTGTTTAGTTGCACAACTAAAATAGGGTTCGCACCACCGTATAAGCGTAGGAATTAAAGCGAGACTAAACAGTTGTTTGATAGTTTAGTTAAATATATGCGCAAGTTCTTGGACATTCGTGTGACTAGACACAAGAACGCAGATTTGTTTTGAGAATGGAACTCTTCAAGAATCACTAGGGACACTATGATATAAACAATATTAGAACATGGAAGAAATTTTAAACGTAACTTAATGTTCATGTAATTTATATAAATACTAGTTGTTGCCAGCGACTTCGCTCGCGTGAAATTAAAAAGAAAGTTATTAAAAAATACAAATCTTTCTTTTTTATAATATTAGCATAGTTTAGAAGTTCAGAATGTAATTTCTCTATTACTTAACTTACTAAAGGGTCACACTAAACGCTTTTTAAGTATTTTTTTCATTGTTACAGTTGAATTAATATCAACATTTCTTTACTTTATTAACCTTTTTATACGTTAAATATTGATGAAAGGTATAAATATATCTTCGCGTATTCAATATTCGCAATTTTTGACGAATTCATAAAACTCCGTTATTGTGACCTTTGTCTGTCAACATGACATTGGAAGGTCGAACTCCGCGTCTCAGACGAATCAATAATAAATTTGTGTCAATAAATCTCTACAAATAGCTACATATTTTAATATTTATACGTATGAAGGAAAGCCTTTCTTATAAGACTTCATTTTAAGTAGGCGTCAAGTGGGAGGAATCTCCAAGAATATATGAAAAATAATTATTTTAACGTGCGTATAATTTGTGTCTAAATGAAACAATTTTGGTAACTTGCGCGTATAATTTTGAGAAAATATCTCTGATGGCTGTAAATTAATTAATAATTTCATTAACTTTGATTAGTTTTAGTAGTATAATGCTTTCGACACAGTCCATCTTTTTTACAATTTTATGTCACCCTAGCATTATTAGACAAAAATCTAAATTAAAACAAGCATTTTCACGCTCTTGTTAGATTCATATCTATAAAATAATTTTATAAACAAGAGATTAAGGTATATATTCCGTTAGCACTTCCAACCGCGTGATTGAATTTCTTTCAATCCTATTGCAGTGAAATTAGAACGGTAACTTTAGAGCGGGCGCACATCTTTGACTAAACTATCGCACAACTGTAGTCGTGCTTTGATTTGATATGGAAATTAACACTACTCGATTTTTAGTTGTGCAACTAAACAGTTGAATTGCGAAACAATCGACAATCACACATCAGTTGTGCTCTTAGAACACATGAACATAAAGCATATTTATAACAATTGAAGACCACTAGCCTCAGCTACTAAGGCAGGTGAGGGGTGAGGTGCGCGGAGACTCTAGGACCGGTTCCCCACAACCTTGAACTTCACCTCGTAAGATCTGGTTAATTTTTTATTGAGCATTTCATAATCAGAGCACGAAAGCCGTATTAATGTGTTATGAATTATATTTATTCGTATCTATAAGTTAGATGTTGCTTAAGATAAGCAACATCTAACTTATAGATACGAACTATGCTATACTACTAAGTTAGATGGTGCCGGATGCCTAATTTTAGTCCCTTTCCCTTTCCACCCTTTTCTTAAAAGGATGGGAAGGAAAAGTGGATTTGACGGTGGAGGAGACGCATAGGAAGGGGAACTGTCCTCTTTATGTGCGTCTCCTCCTCCATCAATGAAGGGTAGGCAACACATCTGCAATTGCGGATGTTTATGGGCAGTGGTTGCTTTCCATTTCGGTGGATTCAGGTTTCAGCTTGCTCGTTTGCCACCTTATATTATAAAAAAAAAATCTGATGGTGTTGTTGAGGTTATGTACGAGTAATATAGATTGTGCGAGTTTTTGATTTTTCCGGCCAAAATTTATATTCCATTCGATTGTGTGATAGAATACATATTCATCTCTTCTTTCTGCTAAGGTAAAGATCGGTTAAAACCCGAAAAGATAAAGTAAAAGGTTTATAAATATCGTGGATAGAATTTGTTTCGGGGTTTAATATCGATCTACTCGAGTTTATTGCTGTTAATGAAACTTCAATATTAAATTGTTATTGAAATACATTTCAGCTCGTTTGACCATGACCAAGATATTCGACAAACCTTCATTTCTCAAATATAGAGTAAAATGTGCACAACATCAGCTGGACAGATGAAGCTTTTGTTTATTTTGGCTACGAAATTATAACAATTCACGAATAACTAACGTCTATGTTACTGCATGAATACTTACTAATATAAACACTAAATTGCTTGCGTTTTAAAGAACGATTGATAGATATTTTTTTAAAAATTGAAAATCTCTTTTATTTTCTGTAAAAGATTTTCTGTGAACAGTTAAAGTCAAACTTCATTCTTAATAGTCATACATTTATAGGTTATTTTAAAAGATAAGTTTTCCAATATTAATGTTATCTAAATAGTACAATTTATTACTTTACTGTAAATAAAATATATTCAAGGGTTTGGTTTTTATTTTAAAATCCCGAAATAAAGTAAGTCTTAATTTTACCGGTAAAACTATTAGAATCGGTAAAAACTCAACGTAACCTAAGTCATTTTGGGTCGCTGCGCCAACGCAGTAAATAACCTAAATCTAGATAACTGTAAAACTAGTGCGTGCTTTTACTGTAATTATAAGTATTATTAAATTACTTATAATAATGAACTAGTATTATTAAGTCGCGGTCAGTGTTGCCAGTTGTCAGTGGGCAATAGAAAGTGACGGCATTGATATGCCGCTTTCCACGCTATAGGGATGTCCGCGAGGACTTACGTTATAGTCTTCTTAAGTTAAATTTAGGAATAAACTGAGTTTAAGTAAAATTTGTACTAATATTTGCCTATATTCCTAATTTTAACTTTATACCGCGTTTATTTGTAAGGCTGTAAGAATTTAGTCTTCACTTATGAAGTGATTCTTTTATTTTCAATAAATAAACGCTTTGTTCACACTTAATTGCAGACGTTTTGTGGGAGCTCTGGCTCCTGAACTGGATTGCCGCGTTACAGGGGACAATCATTTATTTAATATAAGAAATATAGCAAAATGAAAAATAAAATCCTAATAATGTCGCAGCATTTATTCTGTATTTTGACATCTGTAAAATAAAAATAATAAAGCACAAAATTATTTTTTTACTATAGGATCACTAATTGTAATAATTTTTAAGAAATAATTATTAAAATTTAGTCACATCTGTAAAAAGAGTTGTTTTTTTTTTATGTAGACTTTACTTTTTAAATACGAATGTAATGTTATATTCAGTAATCGTAAGAATGATAACGTACATTACGGGCACATCACTATTCGCGTATCAGTTCAATCAACCGGCGCTGTAAACTATTTGCAATTGATTTTTTCCTTTTCGGCGCCAACTAGTTCGGTAACCTGCAGATAGAAAGGCGTTTCGTTTCTTATTATCTATATTTATACTTGATTTATTTCCTTTGTTGTGAAAACTATTTTACAAATAGAGTACTTTCCACGTTTTAACGATTCTTGAAGTAGTTCACAGTAGTTGTCAACAGATGGCAGTGTGTCCATTAATTTAACATTTTTAAATGAAAATTAAAATCAGAGTAATCAGTAGATGCGATATGTTAAAATCATGAAATAACATATTTTCAATCGCCATAAATCTAATTTAATTTTCTAAATCATTCATGTTTCGATGCTTTTCTTTAAACATTATTATCCTTGTAAAATTCGTAATTGTAAATATCTGTCTACTTATGTAGATGGATAAATCCTGTTAAGTATTAGACAGGTAATATAGATGTCTGTTGATGTTTTTAATAAATATTGCAAGGAACAGCCGCCGCGTACGGAATTACGCCGGCGATGGACGAGCAGTCAGATGGGTTTGCTTGTTTATTAAATATGTAAGGTGACCATCAATTTATGTCGGAAAGTCCTGGACTTCATTTTGATATCGTTGTTTGTTATCTATAGTCTCTGCACACAACTAATAGAGCGATTAAAAAAAATCTTATCATTGGAGGTTATATTTATTACTAGATTTTTTTTTGCGCGAAGAAAGTCGCTGGCAAAAGCAGTTAGTAGCTTACGCATTATGGCATTCAAAAACTTACAAGTTTATTGCTACACTTTTTTTTTTTATTGAAGGTAAAATATGCACATGACAAATAAAATTACAGATGCCAATGGCAATAAACCTATAATTAATTTAAACAAATCAACAAAATAAAAAGAAAAATAAATACTTTAATATGGTTACCCTAGTGACAGCGTTTCGTTCGACGCTTTGTTTATTATTTAACATCTTTTTGTTTGCGCGCGCCCGAAAATTGAAGTAAATAAAAAAATATACACTCGTTTATTTGTTTTAGAAATCGCGTAAACGTAATAGAGTTGAAACGTTTGTTGATAGAACGATATTCGATATTCGATATTCGGAATTGATTTTGAATTTATTACATTGACTATTTGATAAATAGTTCTTAGTTGTCTCAATAGATGTCACTATTTTCAATTCTTTACAATTTGAATTTAAAAACACTGAAAATGACAATGTTTATTTTATTTTTTCAGCTTTGATTTTAATTCTGATCACATTTATATCTCGATATGAGTAGTTATTTCGAAATTCTATACTCTTACGTGTATAAAATTGAATAGCACGCATTTAAGAGCAAATAAAGCTTCGTTACGAAAAAGTCCCGGAATTCTCGCTCCCTGCTGCGGCTGATGGTTGGCGGCTGCGGGTCACGGTCGCAGATTAAACATTCAGCGCGGGAAACGCTGCCATTTTAATTGGGACCGCGGCCGCCATCTTGTGGATTTTGCGGGAAAAATTCTTTCCGTTTAGAAATGAATTTTTAAAAAAATGTGTGTTCTTTATTTAAGAAAACTTGTTAATTAATTAGTAGACAATTTTAGTTCTAAAATTAAAATCTACATGTAAAAAATAGTGTTTGAAGGATCAATTCTTTTAAAGAAAATAAAAAAGTGCGCCAAAAATAATTATTATAAAAAAAAGAAATTAATTTGCATTATATCTAATTGTTATTTGTAGAATTAGAAATAGGACTGGGTATTTAATAATGCTATTCGTAATTAAAATCTTTAAAACAATGGAATTAACATGATCGGTTTCCCCATCGCCTCTGTCACATGCCTCACGTGGAGACCCCACAAGTGCGACAAGGACGGCACTACTATGGCTTCCAGTGTTGCTACACTAGTAAGTCACGATTGACATACTTCGATATTTTAGGTCAAATTATTAGATCGTATTTGTGTACATTAATACGAAGAATTGGATAAATTCGATACATAATATCTTTTATTTTTAATTTAGTTATACTAATATTATAAAGAGGAAAGATTTGTATCTTTGTATGCATTGAAATAACTTAAAATTTTGGCGATTTTATAAATTCTTTTATAAATTCACGCGGACAAAGTCTCCAGCAATAGTTAGAAATAATAAAAGAAGAAAACAATATTCAGACGTAACCAGATTTTAGGACGGTGCTCAGCGCGCCAATTTATAACTACAAATTTTGTACTATTTCAAATAAGTCGCTTAAATTATAAAGCATGGCAGAAAAAAACAAGCTTTAATATAGTCAATTACATTTGTAGTCGTAAGTTTTTAAATAACACTTAAATTTCCCATTTTTCTTTAAATTGGATTCAATAGACTGAGGTTATGTGTTAAAAATTTACTTTGTAATGACTAAATACACTTCTACAGTAAATAATATATTTTCATCGTAAGAAATATAATTTATTTTCAATATATCGGTATTGGGAACGCGACGCAAGGACGTATGAAATTGCGGGAAAACATCCTCAACGGCGCGAACTCCCGCCAAATACAACAAAATGGCGGATACAGTTATTGTTTATGGAGATTTATAACCTTTTGATAATTTACTTTATTATTTCCGATTATACGTATTAATAAATTAGTTTTTTTCACTCAAAGTTTTCTCGGAATTAACAAAAAAACTAGTAATATAGTATTTTAGAGATAACCTAAACTGCTGAACGGATCTCGATTGTCATACATGTCTGGTCTGGTCTGGAACACATAGACTACTTTTGTTTTTTTAACGCACCTGGACGGAGTTGCGGTCGAAAGCTAGTATGTCTATAATATTTTTTGAATAGAATATCTCGGGAACGAAACATGAAAGCGGGAACCAATGTTAACGTACGCACAATGACGCGGAAGTGGTCAGACTTTAGTGCGTGCCGCCTACAAACTGTAACCTTTTGTTTTAACTGACTGCATGCAGCGTAGTTAACTGTAGTCTAATAAAATTTGACCCGGATGTCATTAGTGATAGAGGACTACAATAACTCATAACCCCAAACAACAAAACACTGAGTTATATAAATAGATAGGTCATGACAATCATGTTAAATTATAGCTAATTTTATCTGTATTGACCGACTTCCCAAAAGAAGGAGGTACTCAATTCGTCGATATAAATTTTTTTATTTTTTCTTTAATTCCTGTTTACCATAAGCTGCGACCGTCAGTCGAAACGGCGATAATCAAATAGGTGTATGTGTCTTGTAGCCTGTCTATTTGTAGAGGTCAGTGTTCTTACAAATATTCTATAAATTTTACATGTTTTCTACGTGATGCAACCGCGATAGAAGCGCCTCTATTGTGTCGATTTAATTTCTGTTTTCCAAAATCAAACTTATTTTTATAAAATAAGGTGGCAAACGATCAACCGGCCACCTGAATCCGCCAAAATGGCGTAGTGACCGCTGCTCATAGACATCCGCAATTGCAGATGCGTTGCCTACCCTTATTCGACGGAGGAGGAGACGCACATACACAGGATATTTTCCCTTCCTATGCATATCCTCCACCGTCAAATCCCCTTCCCCTTCCCATCCTCTCTTTATAAGAAAAGGGTGGCAAGAGAAAGGGACTTAAATTAGGCCTCCGGCACCACACGACGAAACACAGAATTGCTTCCATTTCACCTGTCTTCTGTTTGGTCATGGTATTACGGCGTGCCGGCCCTGCAGTGCTAAGATGTTAAAGCCACTACCACTTTTAAACTATCGCACAACTGTTTACTCGCTTTGATTCCGAGTTTATATTGAGGTACACTCGACATTTAGTTGTGCGACTAAACAGTTGAAGGCAAAACAACCGACAATCGCACGTCAAAGGTATGCCCGCTCTTGTAGTCAATATAATGTTGATTGTAATTCAACGATTACTAACATCCTGGTAATTTAGTTATTAGTATTGCCACAATCGGATTTACATATTTATGATTTTCAACTAATTGATCTGTTTCCATTGTTTCAGGTAAACTGACATTGACAAGCGACACGCGAGCATTCCGGATAATGGAAATAGTCAACAAATTAGCAAAAAACACCTGACAATTAATACAAATTACGAACTCTTTGCATCTTCATTAACACTGAAACAATTTTTAATAAACAAAAGAAAAGTTAGGTTAGAACTAAAGAGGTACAGTGGCGGATATCCGCGCCTTGTAATTTACAATGACACAAACTCTACCTTGGCAAATAACCAATTATATAACACTAGCTGTTCCCCTGCGACTTCATCCGCCTAAACTTATGAAAATGTTATTTTATAATTTACATGTGTCAAATAATCAAATGCAAATGTCAAAATACCAATTACCTTACTATGGCTATCTTGTTTCCTTGATGTTGGCAGCAACTTATCCAAAATATTAAACCCCTATGTTTAATGGCGTGAAAATACATAGTCTAAAGCATGAGGTAAGTGTAGAGCTATATTACAAAAAGAATTATTCAAAAACATGCTGTAATTGCTGACATCTTAGGCAACAAAGAAGTGTGTGTTTACGCTTTATTATAATAGTATAGATTGAGTTGCGCAAACGATGGGACAATAAAAAAAAACAATTACCAGTGTTCTGACCGACCTTTTCCGCACATATGAAATAATGCATTCTATTGGGTATAGTTCCACATCAAAATTTAAATACGTGCAAAATGTTAAGTAATTGTAGTTTTTGAGGCGCAACACCGTTAGATTCCTCGATTGTACTTAGTTGTGGCCACACTAAGATAGTTCTCTTTATGCGCTTAGAACGATCAGAGTATTTTTAGTACAGACGCAAGAATTGAGTCTTAATTCAGAATAACAAATTATCTTTAGAATACATACAGCTACTCTACTAAACAATTCACCGGACTTTTTTTGTGTAAAGTAATTTAGTGACCACAAGTTGAAGCACACAGATTGAGAAATCTTTAAAAAGTTTTCATTTTCGTTGCCTTTTATAGATTAAAAAAAAACAATCGATCATTTATTGTTGCGTACTGGCCGCAAGATATCGTATGTGACGCACACGTCATAAAAAAAAAACAAAAAATCTCGAGCTGTCACTCGAATGGTTATGGTAACACGCTTCGTTTGTACAATACCAAAGAAAAACAACTAACAGCGCGCGGTGAACGCACGCATGTCTGCCCTCGAGTCGAACTCCGGTTTTATATTTATAAAAATTAACGTAAATATAAAAAAATAATTAATATAAAAATTTTAACGATTATCTAAAACAAGTTTAGAGTAAAATACCTAAAATATTATTTACGTTTAGAAATTGCGATAAAACGCGGAAATGTCAAAAATGTTTTGAGCAATTAAAAAAATATATTCTATAAACATCAAAGAGGTTGAATCACTAAACAAAACCTCTTTCTTTCTTAATTTGTTCATCGAAATAAGAGGAAAACGTTTACCTTTATCTTGTAGTTTATTTTTAAACCGGTTTTATTTTTAATACAAAAAAATACAAAGACAAAGGAACGTCTATGTTATATAGAAATGTTACCGTTGCCAACTGAATTATTATTTTTAATTTGTAAAAATTATTCAAACTTAAAATTGTATAATTTGTAATCGTGCGTGAAAAGTAACTTTTTTTTTTGCGTTAACAACTCAACCGAAAATAAAATTGATAAAAGTTCATGATAAAAATCCATGAAATTCTTTAGTTTTAAGAACAATAGACAGTTCAGTTTCAATATTGTCTCTGCCTATCCCAAGCTCGGCGATGAGGCGCGGTGGCCGTGAGCGGGGTCAACGGCCGCTGCGGTTCATTGCCATGCGTTATGCTACACACAGAGGGTTCATGGGATTTAATATATGTGTTAATAAACAAACTGTTGACTACAGTAGAACCTCGATAAGTTAAAGTTCAAAGGAAACACAAAATATTTTAAGTTATAGAGGTTTTAAGTTATCAAGAGTCTATGGTATAGAGGTTGTCGGCTCTGATGGGAAGGGAACATTTTGAAGTTATAGAGGTTTTTATGTTGCCAAGTTTTGAGTTATCGAGGTTCTACTGTTTATGTCCTGAAAATCAGTAATAAAAGTTAGCTCGGTATCTTGATGAGAGCATACAGGAGGTAACAGTATTAATTAATGTGATAAGACCAGGCCTTGACAAATGAAAAGTAGCCCAATATTAAACTAGAGTAAAAAATCAATACTCGTAGGACGTCAAATTGTGTTTTTGTTGTAAAAATAATTAAAAATGCGATTTAAAATACTTACACGATATTCTTTTCCATAACTAACTACACTGAATTAATTAATTAATTTTTTTATACCTTATTACAAATATGTCATTTAAAAAGATAGAAAATATCCGTTTCATAATATTAAAACAATTTTAAGAAGTAAAAACTTTTTTTAGTTTGTTCCCTCTGTGGGCGAGCTACACTGTGCGTCGCAGTCCTTTGTGGCGAGCCAGTACTGCGTGCATAGTTTTTGCACAAATCTAGATTAAAAAACGCTATAAAAACACATTATGAATAAATTAATTATATATAATGATAATAAAAGCATTAGGTACTTAAAATACTAGATGTATATAGGGTTTCTAAATTGCATGAACTCCCGCCATATTATGACGTCATATCTCACAAGTAAAAAAAAAATTAAAACAATAATATAGACTTAAAATATTTGTAATATTTCAGTATTTTTTTTGGCCAAGGTCAATGGTGCATATTTTAATCTTTGAACGTTTTTTTTTAAATTACGATTTTTACTCTATGTTCTTCAGTCATTTCTCAAAGATTAAAAAGATTACAGTAGAGTAACATTTTAGTAATGCATATTTTTAGCAACCGCGCGTCAAACGGCAACGCAAATCTAGTCAATTTTTATAATCGATTGTAAAGAAAATTAGCAACAACATTTCTTGATACTTCACATATTTTATAGTTGTTTTCTTTTATATTTATAAATAAAATAGATTAAGATCAAAGTGAAATTAAATTGTAAAAATTAGCTTAATTACGTAATATGTAGTCTGGTTTATATTTATAGTCTGTGATCTTGTAGCATTAACAATTAGGTTAATATTTTTTTTATATCTATACTAATATAAAAAAAAACATACAGACGAATTGAGTACCTCCTTCTTTTGGGAAGTCGGTCAATAAAAGATTTATTTGTATGTATTGAAATAACGAAATAACTCAAAAACTACTGGGCCGATTTTAAATATTCTTTCACCGTTAGAAAGATAATTTATCTGTGAATAATATAGGCTATATTTTTAACGTTTTTTTTAATCTCACGCAAACAAAAAACGAAGACAGACTATGTTCTACGCAGTTTTTGAAAAAGTAAATTAAATAATCTTGATAAAAACTAAGTATTAAAAATCGTATTTTTAGTCATAACATTAATATTGAAAATTACATTACACAGTATTTTAATATTATTAAAAGAAGATATATAGCCTAATATAATAAAGATTATATATTTGAAATTATAACAAAGTAGTTGTTGCTCGCGACTTCGCTCGCGTGAAATTAAAATACAATAAAAAATATAGCCTATGTTATTCACAGATAAATTACCTTTCTAATGGTGAAAAAATTTTTAAAATCGGCCCAGTAGTTTTTACTTGAATCGAATACAAAAACACAAAAAAAAAACAAATCTTCCCTTTTTATAATATTAGTATAGATAAACTTAAAATCAACTGAAGGGTATTAAATTATAACAATGACCATGTCAGTTAGCCGGCACTAATTTTCTCCGACTACACACCCTCTTGTCGGCAAGATTGAAGGTGTAAAAGGTCAGCAGTAATCAAGGCGGTTGTCGGTCGTGATATACGAAGTCTGGGGGCACGGAGCACGATGTACCGTTAATTAAAGTTGGAAATGTATTTTATATACATTTTATGTATACAATACAAAGAAATTTCTTACATCCAGATATTTAGCAGTGGTAGAGCCCGTTTTAACATCTTTGCACGAATGTCTCGCCCCAGTAATATTGCCATACAAGACAGGCGTGATATGGAAGCAATTCCGCGTTTCGTTTGACGAGTGTGGTGCCGGAGGCCCAATTTTAGTCCCTTTCCCGTCCCACCTTTTTCTATTAAGGAAAGTATTGGAAGGGAAAGTGGCTTTGACGATGGAGGAGACGCATAGGAAGGAAAAATCCTCTTTATGTGCGTCTCCTCCTCTGTCCATTTAGGGTAGGCAACACATTTGCAATTGCAGATGTCTATAGGCAGCGGTCGCTTCACCAATTTGGCTGATTTAGGTAGCCGCTTGCTCGTTTAAAAAAAACATCCCTAATTGGCTACCACACCCCCATTAGCACACAATTGTTGTGCGATTGTCGATTGTTTCGCAATTCAACTATTTAGTTGCAATAAAAATTGTGAGTTCTCCATAAGCTCTTAGGAATCATAACGAGATAGTCGTGCGATAGTTTAGTCAAAGCTGTGCGTACTAACTTAGGGTAGTGGAGGTATTGGCTAGTTAGAGGTTTCTAAGTAGGTACTTACAAGTATTACGACAATGCCTAATACATTTAGATTATATGTCTGGAGAATGTGTTATTAGTAATCTATACATATAATAAAATTGGAATGTCTGTAATATCAAAAGAAAAATTCCAGATTTCGGGAAGATGTATTTGCGTTGCTGATAACGAAAATCGCATTTTTTTTTGTTTGTCTGTCTGTCCGCAAGCCGCGTTTGTTCCGGGTAATCTCCGGCCGCTGGGCCGATTTCGAACGGACTTTCACTGGAGGGTAGTATTATAGGGTATTTTTTTATCTTAATATTGCGTAGACGAAGTCGCGGGTTACAGCTAATTTATTATAAAAATTTGCTAGCTGGCACACCGCCAGGGCAGCTTACGTCACGGCTCGCGTCTCTAGTATGAAATACGATGTCCTGCAAACAGAAACTTAATAAATACCGATTGATTGTGGTTTTTTAGTCGAATTAATACAGATTTATTTACACATTTTATAAGTAACTAGCTGTTACCGTGCGTTAATTATAAAAAACTTTATTTATTGGTTACATTTGTCAAATTACCGTTACTATAATAACCTTGCTTCCTTAATGTTGCCATGTAGTTTATGGTCCCTTTCCCACATGAAGGTTTTTTGCAATTTATTGACTCCCTAAGTTCAATAGCGTGAAAATATCTTAATCTTAGGGTCCTTCAAGAAGCGAGCCTATCATTTCCTCAAAGGCCGGCAACGCATCTGTAGTTCCTCTGGTGTTGCGGATGTCCATGGGCGTCGTTGACCACCTTGGTGTACACGCCGCTCGTTTGCCCCCTTTTACTATAAAAAAAAATATAGATCCTAAAGCGTGTCGTAAGTGTAGGGCTTTTTATTAAAGAAAGAGTTATTCAAAAATATGGTGTAATTGCTGACATCTTAGGCAACAAAGAAGTGTGTGTTTACGCTTTATTATAATAGTATTGCAGATAGCTAATATGTCACAAAATCTTCAAAATTATTCACTTATTCTTACTAATATTTTAAACGGATTTATGGATGAATGTTTAGTTAGTTTATTTACTTAAAATATTGTTTTTTATTTTTTTTCTTAACAACGTATAAAATGTAACTTGTATATAGAAGTAATAATTTTCAGACCTAGTTTCAGAACTAGTTAGCGCCTTCACAAGTCTGTAAGTGGGTTAGTTCCGTTGCTGTCCGATAGGCGTCGCTGTATCGTGTAATATTTCGAAGTTTACCAACTTTGACGATATCTATGGAGTTTTCTAGTAATCTTAGTTTCTTGTAAATAATTTTTTTTATAGATTTAAGCAAAGTATTTGTTATATCTTTTTTTTGTTATTTTTAATTACTGTAAATAGTTTTATTTGCATTTATTTACGAACTTTTGTTTAAAAATGTGTTTTGTTGAAAAAAGGAGCGTCGGTGGCTTAGTGGTTTGAACACTTGACTTGTAAATCTACAGGTCTTGGGTTCGAATCCCGCCGTGTACCAATGTGATTTTAGATTTTTCGAATTTTCATATGTACATAATTTACCCGACGTTCTTACGGTGAAGGAAAACATCGTGATGCACATATCGGTGAAGAAATTAAGATATGTGTGAAGTCAACCCGCAGTGGGCCAGCGTGGTTGACTATGGCCTAGTCACCCCTTATTAGGGTAGGCTCCGAGCCCCTCGGTGAGGACGTATAGTGAGCTGGTGATGATGATGATGATGTTTAAAAATGTGATGTTAGGAGAGGCGTAGTCTAGTAAGATTCATAACACAATTTTATACGATGTCTATGGGCAGCAGTCTCTTCGCTATTCTGTCGAAATAAGGTGGCCTTTTGCTTATTTTTTTCACCTTGTATTGGACTAAAATTTGTAATTATTTCCTTTAAATAATTTCTCTTAATAATAAGTCTGTAAATAACATTGCAAAATATTTAAAATTTAGTACAAGTTTACGTAATGTTGACCCGACCGCAAGACGCGCATCTCTGAACGTTTTAAGAGGTGTTAGGGGTTGAGAGGGGGTAAGAGGGTGTAAGCGATGACACTACAACGAGGCTTCCGTTTCCAACGGAACCTTCCAAACTATCGCTAAAATTATGAACTCTTCTATTTATTGCTGTCTAAATACTTGCGAAAGTTTTGCTCGTCTACGAATTTGCTACGAGTTTTTGGAGCTTTACAAGACGTGTATTTTATCTTCATATTTTCTTAAGTTAATTCTAAAATAAGAGAATATTAAACAGTATTCTAAGAAGCCTTTTCCGGAGGCCTAATTTAAGTCCCTTTCTCTTTACACCCTTTTCTTATAAGGAGAGGTTGAGAAGTGAAGTGGATTTGACGGTGGAGGAGATGCAAAGGAAGGGGAAATATCCTCTTTATGTCCGTCTCCTCCTCCGTCGGATAAAGGTAGGCAACGCATCTGCAATTGCGGATGTCTATGGGCAGCGGTCGCTTCGCCAGTTTGGATTCAAGGCCGGTTGCTCGTTTGCCATTTTATGTTATGAAAAAAAGCTATCTTCAATTTTAATTGAACAGTCTCAGTTTTGATTACCCATGACAGGTTTTAACTGCACACTTAGACTTAAGATTGTGCAGTTAAAATTGAAGTTGTAAAAATATATTTTTTTTTAAATAAGTGTAAATTTATACATTTTTTATATTTTCCAAAAACAAACGTCTAATGCTGTGTTACTAAAATTTTCATTTATATTATTTCGCATTTCATGAAGATATTAACGCCAAAAAAATCTAACTAACAGTTAAAAATCACTGGGAAACCGGCTTTAATTAGAATCGAGGTAATATTTCAATTTAAATTCTATATATTTAGCACATTCCGACATTTCCTAGGAACACGTGACGTGACTAGATTTGATCTATCAATATTGAGGCCACGCAGATGTTTCGTTTACATTATTAATATAAAAGATCTGTCTATCCGTCTGTCGATAGATACGCTAATGGAATGGAATCTGTATATTTCAGGAATTAATTTGTTTTTAAACTGTATGTAGGCTACAACCTTGAAATGTTTTTATCCATACTTCTTTACTTCTGTACTAATATAATAAAGCGTAAACACACACTTCTTTGTTGCCTAAGATGTCAGCAATTACACCATATTTTTGAATAATTCTTTTTGTAATAAAAAGTCCTACACTTACGTCACGGTTTAGGTTATATATTTTAACACCATTATAGTTTGTAGCCTAAACATGTCGCGTTGTTCTGTTATATATAAAAAAAAGAGTTTGTGTTATAACATTTTTGCTTTTATTAAGCTATAAATTAGAACAGCGATCAACCTCGCTTACAAGGAAGCGACAAGCACATCAGCTGGGTTCAGTTCATTGGCTGCCTTCGGCTTCTTGACTGCTTCCTAAACTTCTGGGCAGCAGGTACTCCGATCCCAGGCGGCACCCTCCTCCTTCGACTACGCTGCCTCATGTAGGAGCAACACTTCCACATCCAAAAGGAGGAAACAGTAGTCACAAGGAACAATAATAATGGAAAAACTCAAGCCTCAGCGAATAATCATGATCAATGATCAACGTTCTTCTTGTAACACGTGTATCCCGGTTGTCAAAAGTGACAGATGACGTTTTTCTTTTTTTTGACCGACTTCCCAAACGAAGGAAGTACTCAATTCGTCGATATGTTTTTTTTTAATCTTTTGACAGACACATTACAAACAGCTGAACTGATTTCGATGAAATTTGGTATATATGTAGAGGATAGTCTGGAACACATAGGCTACTTACTTTTGTTTTTTTATTCCACGCGGACGGAGTTGCGGGCAAAAGCTAGTGTTTTAATAATTGAAAAATCGGCACTTTAGAATAAATGGACAGTCTGATTGTATTCTTTGTTCAGTTAACCTTAAAAAGCTGTAAAAAAATGTTTAGTTAGATCTTGACTTTTAACAAATGTAAAATGTCGCATTTTTACAAGTAATATAGTTTAAAATCTAAAGATCAAAGCAAAATCGAGACACGCAGATGCAATTCGTCTTGTAACGAATCAGTCGAGTTACGTCAATCGTCCGTCCTTGACTGGCACATGCGGTGACCCACAAGAGTGACGGAAACGCAAGATGTAAACATCGTCAATGATCTGTCTCTTTCACACCTACGCGTAGATCTCCCGTGCGAGAGGGATAGACGACACGTGCGCGCGAAGTTATTCATGGAAGGGGGTTTTATAGATCATTGATCTACGAGAGCTATATGTAAAAATGTTTGTCTCGTCTGTTGGTTTGTAATTTTAGAATACTTATTTTTATTATACAGTTGGTCAGGCATAATTTTTACTAAAAGTATGTTGCGCAAAATTGCACAATGATTTTCATATATACACAAATTTATGCGATGTTTTGGATGGATGGATGTTTTTAATAGAATTAGATTGTAATCTGGAAGAACACATAGTCTACTTACTTCTCTACTGCACTCTGACGGAATTGTAAGCAAAAGTTAGTTTATCACTAATCACTAATATTATAAATGCAAATGTTTAGATGGATGTTTGTTAGCGTTTGTAGCCTAAACTGCTGAACGGATCTCCATGAAATTTGGCACAGGTTTAGAGCATAGTCTGGAAGAATACATAGGCTACTTTTTATCCCGGGAATAGTTACGGTTCCCGTGGGATTCATTAATTTAGTTTTTTAATGTTCACTCGATCATTCTGCAACGGTTCTTATTGAAATTTGTCACAGATATAAAACAAAGTCTGGAGCCACATGGGATAAGCTTCATCTCAGAGAAATGTCCGGTTCCCGAGGGATACGTATCTTTTTGTAATTTACATAGTTCGTATGTTTTCTAATACCACGCGGAAGAAGTCGCGGGCAACAACAGCTCGTTTATCATAAGATTGTTTTGATGTAGCTAAAATCCTATAACGCAATATGTTAAGAATCTATATGACTGTGAACAAAGATAATTGTTAAAATGCATTGTCATTTTCTTATTTCTGACGACATCAAAAACATGCTGCGAAATACTTCCTAGATAAGGTATTTCAAATATAAATAAAATTCCAACAATCAATAGAAACCAATGTTTAATATGAAATTGTTTAAAATATTTCGAAATTTTAGTTAAGTTTAGTAACATTTTAGTTTGATACCTTTAACTGAATTTATTTTTCAAATATTTCGTTCAAGCATCGCCGCGCGGCGAGCCTCTCGTCTAACGCGAGGTCACCGGATATTTCGATACATGTTGGTCGTATATCTGAAACTTTATATTGACGGATTACGACCAATAATAGGTTAAAAATCTTTAGAATTAAAACAAGAAAAACAATTCCTACTGAGTTCCGTCTAGGAAGACTTTTCAAGTACTAACCACACCATCTAAATGGCTGGCAATCTTTAACTGTATTTTTTGCCTGAAACTTTCTGTCCTGCACAAGACTTGTCGAATTTTCTGGCTTACGATGTCCACTGCGACTTAGATCGTGCAAACATTTGACTGAACTGTCACAAAACTGTTCCGATTGTCGATTGTTTCGCAGCCTTCAACTGTTTTGCATAAATAAAAATCTAGTAGAGAATATATAAGTTCATGAAAATGAAGCGAAGCAGTTGTACTGTTTAATCAAAGTGCACACGCTCTTAGGGTCACCTTAAAAGCAACGCTTAGTTCTAGAATTACGGATGTCTAGGCGTTGAATACTTCGCTCCTGCTGTTCGTTGCTGGAGTGTCTGTTTGTAAAAGAAAAAAATCAGATTTCGAGAAGATAATGTATTTACGTTGCCGATAACGAAAATCGCATTTATTTTTGTCTGTCTGTCCGCAAGCCGGGTTTGTTCCGGGTAATCTTCGAAACGGCTGGGTCTATTTCGACGGGACTTTCACTGAAGGGTAGCTGAGATAGACGGGGATATTATAGACCTTTTATCATTGCGTGAACGAAGTCGCGGACAGCTAGTCTGTTATAAAAAAGGTTACAAGAATAGGGTAGGTATAAATGTAGTATAACAGTGGACTTGTGGAGTACGCAAATTAAAATCTATATGAAAAGGTTCTCCGCGCGTGCAGGATGAGATGCCATGACCTGTAACATGCAGGTTTTTAATATTGCAAGTTTTCAACATGAAAGAAAGACTATAGGAGATTTTTCCTCGACTATTTTTATTCGAAAATATACAACTGGAAAACATTTTGTCGGTATTTGTACAAATACACTGATTTTTTTTTTATAATACAAGGTGGCAAACGAGCAAGCGGCCTGAAAACACCGAAATGGAAAGCGACCGCTGCCCATAAACATCCGCAATTGCAGATGTGTTGCCTACCCTTCATTGACGGAGGAGCACATAAAGAGGATCCCCCTTCTTATGCGTCTCCTTCGCCGCCAAATCCACTTTTCCTTCCCATCCTTTCCTCTAAGAAAAGGGTGGAAAGGGAAAGGGACTAAAATTAGGTTTCCGGCACCACACTCATCAGACGAAACGCGGAATTGCTTCCGCTTCATGCCTGTTTTCTGTGTGGTCGTGGTATTACAAATAATTCCCCTTTTCCTGTAAGGATGGGATGGGAAGGGAATGGATTTGATGGTGGAAGAGACGTGTAGGAAAGGGCTTCTATTTTTACAAATTTCGGTTACCGCTTGCTCGTTTGTTACCTTTTACTATAATTGAGTATGGCGTCTCGTTTTATTTTAATATCATTAACAGAAATAATTATTGAAATTTTAAATTTAACACTGAAGTGTCATTCAGTAATATTGGTCACCAAAAGCAGTCGGAAATAAAAAAAATGAATTAAGTTTTTGAGGTCAAGTTCTCTCGCTTTGAGTTTTAACTTCAGGTATGTAATTGAAAGTACAAAATTATTTTTAATGTTAATTTACTAGTGGTCATAAATTTGACTACAATTTGTAAAAAAAAACAATTCTAACAATGAAACTTTCGTATACTTAATATTATAAAGAGGAAAATTGTTTTTTTTTTTTATTTATTTGATTCACGCAAAAACTACTAGGCTGATTTAAAAAATTCTTTCACTATTAAAAAGGTAATTTATCTGTGTATAACATAGACTACACTTTTATTATTTTTTATCACAACGCAGGCGAAGTCGTTAGTAAAATAGTATATGCTATTAGTAAGATTTGCGCCAGTATGGTCACCCTACACGTTGTATGTGATATGACACCGCGGCCGTCAGGTATCGTGTGGCTTCTACTTCCGACTGTACCTTCATACTAACTACTAGGTCTTCATTACATTTACAACCAACTAAAATATGTATGTTGAAAAGGAAACTCGATTGACTTTTGTACCTTTGTAAGTTTTGTTAAATGTATTGTTTTCGACTGTAGTATATTGGTAGATTGTAAAGATCGAGCCCGAGGTTGTAGACAATGTTTTAATTAACCGTTTAAGTGTAAATCTTATTTCTTACTAATATTATTTTCGCGGAACTTTCTGTCTCGCACATCCGCGTTGTGGAACGGTCCTCGGTATTTCCAAACCAATATGACTTAAGACTCCTTCAAGAAGCGAGCCTACAATTACCTCAAAGGCAACGCATCTGTAGTTCCTCTGGTCTAGTCTGGGCGTCGTTGACCACCTCTGTGTTCCCGCTACTCGTTTGCCCTCTTCTCTTATAAAAAAAAATGTAAATAGATGCATGGATGTTTGCTAGAGTTTGTAACCTAAACTGCTTCACAAATGTCGATGAAAGCAAAGTATGGAAGAATACATAGGCTACTTACCTTTCTAATAATTTTACGCGAAACGGAGTCGCGGGCAAAAGCTAGTCTTAATAAAGGCATACCTTATAAGGCTCTACATTCTGTAGGCACTTTTAACGCTAGCTGTACTCACGTGCACCGGAAGTGTCTGAAAGCGGAAAAGCTCTTGTTTTGTATTTTCAAATACGACACTTTTGAACTTTGCATCAAAGATAGGGTTGCCATTTCTTAAAAATTACTTTATAATATCTTTCTTACTATCATCTTACTTCTTACTAATATTATAAATGCGAAAGTTTAGATGGATGGATGGATGGATGGATGGATAGATGGATGGATGGATGGATGTTTGTTAGCGTTTGTAGCCTAAACGGCTGAACGGATCTCTATGAAATTTGGTACAGGTTTAGAGCATAGTCTGGAAGAACACATAGGCTACTCACATTTGTTTTTATTCCGCGCGGACGGAGTCGCGAGAAAGCTAGTTAATAATATCGAAGCCGATTTAAATTAGGTATTTGAATTTATCGTAATTCATTTAATCTTTAAATATCTCTTGTGGAAGCAACCACAAATAGATGACCTCGATATTGTCCCGAAAGATATAGGTCGGCATTCATAATTAAATTGATTTCCATTCGTTATTTTAATCATTTCTATGAATAAAAAAGTTAATTGACAACTTAAAGGGAACTAAAACAAACGAACTCCAGCGAGTTTAATGAATATTATATTACTTTACAATATTTTAGATCATAAAAGAAAGTAAAAATATAAACTTTTGCTCGCGACTTCAATTATAACATATGTTACAGATAAATTACTTTTCTTACGGTGAAAGATTTTTTAAAATCAATCCTGTAGTTTTTGAGTTATTTCAATACAAACAAAAATACAAGTATTTCCTCTTTATTAATAACTAGCTGTAGCTCGTGACTTCGTCTGTGTGGAATAAAAAAAAATACAGCCTATGTCACTCACTGATAACGTAGCTTTACGGTGAAACAATTTTCGAAATCGGCCCAGTAGTTTTTGTGTTACAATACATACAAAAATACAAATCTTTCCTCTTTATAATATTAGTATAGAAGTATATGTATAGACTGTTTACTCTCCCTTTGATTCCTATGAGCTTATGGAGGTGAACACAACTCGATTAGTTGTGCAACTAAACAGTTGGATAGCGAAACAATCGACAATCACAGTTTAGTCAACGGTGTGCGCTTGCTCTAAAAAAATATAGCCCATTAAAGGTTGCAATCAATTTAAACTTAACAGTTACTTAGAAATAAGATTCTGCTACGTTTGGTGACAGCCCTATGAATATCCTTTCTGGTTGCATTTCGCTGAGTGGGCGACACAGGGCGTAGACTGACTGTTGGGCTGTTATCTTGAGAGATATTCCGTAGCCATTACCGCATAGTACACTATTGTTGCCTCTGTTCTTTTCTAAGAAAGAGAAAAGGATATAATCAGCTCGCTGTTGTATTCTTATTAAAAAGTTTTTAATTTTTCAGTTATTATTATCTAAATATCGATCGATATTTTTTTTTTTTTTTTATAAGAGAAGGGGGCAAA
>NW_013527248.1:73654-136293 GCF_000836215.1 Papilio polytes
ACTTCACGCCTGTTTTCTGTGTGGTCGTGGTATTGCACCGGGCGAGCCGGCCCATTCGTGCGAAGATGTTAAAGCGGGCTCTACCACTGTTGATCGATATGCATTTATAGTTTTTTAAAGTATAAACATGCTGGTTGCAAGCTTCTCCTAAACATCCCCTCCCTTGCAACTGGCGCAGTCTAATTCCGTCCGTCTGTCCGGTCCGTCATACGGACTGATTTATGCCGACTATCAAAATTCACTTAGGGCTGTGCCATTTGTCTATTTTAGGATAAGTATTTCTTTATATTATTATATAGAAAATCATATTGGATTTTTACTATTATTCTTGTATTATTATTCTAGGTAATTAATTAAACTAACTTGTACTTGTAATTATTACGATCAAGTATGTATGAGAGTAAACAATTGAGGATAGCGCCATCTATGTTATAAATAATGTAACAATTAATTATCTAATTCGCAGAATAAGTACCAATTTTCATTGCTTACTTGATATTCTTTTGTCGTTAAAAAACATTAATTTTAACTAATAACAGTTCCTTTCCTTAACAGTTACTATAAAGTAACAACCCTGTATGAACGAATAAAATATAGTTGAAATTAATTACGCGCAATCACGGACGGAGCCGGGCTTCGACGCGAGTTATTTGTGTTGACGTTCTACGTACGCATGTGCTTGTGGAAAATTTCTAAGAGACGGAATTAACCGAAATTCCGTTACACTTTCATAAAATTATAGATTTTTTTAAATAATATTTTTAATAGTTTTGACGGAAGTTTTTTTTATTCTTATTCATTTTATCGGATTGTAGAAGAGTCTTGACATTTATTAACAGATGGCGTTAGTGATGTATAAGGGCAAAATCAAGTGACTTGTTATGTATGCTTCCTTTGTATATTTTGAATATCTTTGATTAAGGCAGAAGACCGCAGTATTTATTGGGTTGCTGACAATATGCTAGAGGAAAAAATGAGGTTAGATATTCAGGCTGATAGTAATGGAAGACTACGTACACACTATAGGAAGATATTAGGTTTTGTTTTAATGTCACTAGCTGTCTACATTTCTCGTTAATAAACATATAAAATTATGATGCAAGTGATACCGGCCTCAATACGTTAGTGTAAACAGTCTGCCTCATCTATTTCTGTGCGGAGATTTGACTTGATCAGTTATAATTATAGAAATTGTTAGTTATTATAAATAACAAATCAAATCGGATTTATTTAACGCTTTGCTCGGATTCAGAGATAAAATGAAGTCTTACTAATATTATAAATACGAAAGAAACGTAAACTGTTGAACGGATCTCGATGTTTGGCACAGATTTAAAATTTATCCTGGAAGAACACATAGGCTAGTTACTTTTGTTTTTTATAATTCCATGCGGATAGTCGTGGGAAAAAGATCATATGTTATATCTTCCTAATTCTATTTTCCCTTAATTCATCCTTAATGCGGAACAAACAATTGCTCATTATATTAGTAAGGTTAGACTTGACTGGCAATGCTACGTGCCAGCGTGTGCGGTCCAATTGATTTGAGTGATTGCATTCAGATGACAGTCGCCCCCATCCATCGAGGATAGGTGACAGGTGACAGGCGGCAGATGCCAACACTTGACTAATTAGCCATCGACGGACAGACAGACAGACATATATATAGATCTATTTGCGAATATACTTCTACGATAAAAGGTTTTTATCAAATAAACAATCTAGCAACAATGAACTATGTCTAAAGATTTTTTGTTAACAGCGCCATCTATTGGATTTAATTTTAATCTAAATTTACGTAACATGTACAATTTTTATGAAAATTAAGCATAAAATACAATTTACAAAGCATTGTAAAAATATTAAATTAAGTATAGTAACTGTAAAATAAGTATAAACTTCAACTTAAGTAAATATTCCACGTATCAGTCGTAAATACGGCAGCCTAACGACTGCAGTTTGGAACACGAAGCCTTACAGCGCAGCATTTGCAAATAACTTGCTTGCAGCTAAGTTATTGTTACTGCCATTTCATACTTGAACTCGAAAACCTTATGAAATATTTATTTTACTACAAACAAATTTAATTTAACTTGTGCAAAATTAATATCAAAATAATTATCAAAATTGTTGTACACAAGAACTAGTATTAGTACTCGAAATGTTTCACAAAACTTACATAAGACTTTAGTGATTAAATGTCATAAAAACGAATAATTAATAATACTAGGACTTTACAAGGTATGGTCACCCTACATCCATAACCAATAACGAGATTGTTCAAATTAAACGGGAATTCCCCGTCGTGGGGCGAAAGCTTTTAGCAGCTGTAAGTCACTTGGTTGGCAAATTGCCCAGCACTGCCTACCCCCCGCCAACCCCGGCCGCAGCCAAGCTACCCGAGCCAAGCTATAACAACTTTATGAGTTCCCAGCACAACAACTAATTACTGTATACGATTTTATGGCCTGTCCTGAGTCTAATTTAAGTCTCGAGTCATTTTATTTGCTGAAGACATTTAATAAATGTAACATCAAGGAAAACTGAACAAACTTTATTCACCGGTACTCTAAAATATTAGCTCTTACTTGTTACTTCGTTCGCGTGAATTAGAATAATAATAAAAAAACATAGCCAATGTTACTCACAGATAAATTCCCTTTCTAATGATGAAAGAATTTTTTAAATAGGTCCAGTAGTTTTTAAGATTAGAAGTAAAATACGAACAAAATAAGCATTTTTTTTCATATTATAGTAACTATACTACACTAACGTCCATTTAATGGTTACTAAAGTTACTTAGTTTTATATTAAATCAACATTTAACAACTCTGAGTGCGTAAGTTTTATCGCAAAAAAGTACCAGGACTTCATAACATTCGTGGAGTTATCAAGAATACGAGTAATAAATTATTTCCATAACACAATTGGTTTTCGTTACATTTAAATTTTCCGGCCGCTGACCTGTGATAACGGTCGTAAAAACACCTATAAATATCAAATAAAAAATTGACCAACTTTTCCAGCAGTTCTTTTGCAAAACATACTGGTTTTAAGGGAAAATAGACTTTTCAGATACAGTGGTAGTGCCCGCTTTAATATCCTAGCACTGCAGGGCGCGCCCCCAGTAATACCACGACCACACAGAAGACAGGCGTGAAATGGAAGCAATCCCGTGTTTCGTCTGATGAGTGTAGTGCCGGAGGCCTAATTTAAGTCCCTTTCTATTTACCACCCTTTTCTTATAAAGAGAGGATGGGAAGGGGAAGTGGATTTGACGGTGGAGGAGATGCGTAGGAAGGGGAAATATCTTCTTTATGTGTGTCTCCTCCTTCGTCCTTCGTAGGCAACGCATCTGCAATTGCGAATTCCTTCCACTTTACGTCTCTGGTCGTGGTATTACAAGCAAGCATTGCTGCAACCCATCATATTTTTCCCGCCATTTTACCGTCTACCAGAACTATTTAGAGTAATCTATACTAAAATTATAAAGGGATAAGAAATTGTATTTTTGTTTGTACTGAAATTAGAAAAACTACTCGGCCGATTTTAAAAATTCTTTCTTTCTTTCTTCACCGTTAGAAAGGTAATTTATCTGTGAGTAACATAGGCATTTTTTAATTTCGCAAGGACAAAGTCGGCAGCAACAGTTAGTATCTAATACAACTGTCAAGACATAAATTAAATCATTGAGGTACAGAATCTTATCTCTTGTCCTAGTCAATATACTCGTAAGAGAGGTCAGTGCTCAGAGCGTTCGTTTTGGTCAAATAATATAAAAAAGGTTTTATATTCTGATTTCATTTCCAATCTACCGTTGCAACAATTCTTAGTAGAAAAAAAAGCAAAAAAAAATCTGAACTAGGAACATTGCATGCAGTTGTATTGAAGTTTCCGTATTCGGTATATTCTCCATTTTTCTCCATACAAGATGTATTGTAACTCGACGTCGATTCATCGGTTTTACAACATTCATAAAAAAACTTTTTCAAACAACCGATTCAATGTTACCGCGATATTTTTTTTCTTTTATTGTTACGTGCTGACCCCATTTTAGATACGGTTTTTATTACGAAACAATTGGAGAGTTTTAATTAAAAATACAACTTCTATATTCAATAGATTTCTTTTATAAAAATACATTAATTAAACATATGTAAATATAGATACTAACATTAAAAAAGTAACTAATTAGCATATGTGTTCTTCAAAAGACATTTAAAAAATATACAGACGAGGCAGTGAGCGTTTTTTCACCGGTACTTTCTCTGAAAGATATCAGATGTCAAGTTTAGTGCCACCTCGTGTTGAAATATAATATAACATTTTACAACAATTATAATAAACTCCATCTATTGTTATGAAAATAAACTAATTGAATCATGTGAAAAATACGAGGTATCAAATCCTCAACTATATTTTTTTAAATCACATTTATCTAATCTTCAATAAAAGAGATTTCTTAAAAATAATGTCGCTATATTTCAAACAGTTACGTTTTTACTAGTTAGACATAATTTAAGATCACATTTTTCAAATACAAATCTTCCCTCTTTATATTAGTACAGATAACAGTACATTTGAAAAAAGGATTTTTCTAATATTTCCACGAAGGGCGGAGATATGCAGTAATACACATAAAGACAGACGAATTCAGTACCTCCTTTTGGGAAGTCGGTCAAAAACAAAAGAAACTGAAAACCAACAGTATCAATGTACTGTACTAGATATCATCTATCTATACTATTATAATAAAGCGTAAACACACACTTCTTTATGCCTAAGATGTAAGCAATTACAGCATATTTTTGAATTGTTTTTTTTTTCATAAAAAGCCCTACACTTACGTCACGCTTTAGGCTACATAATTTCACGCCTTTAAACTTAGGGGTAAATATTTTGGATAAAAACCCTAATGTGGGAAAGAGACCATAAGTTGCTGCCAACACCAAGAAAGCGAAATTGCTAAGGTTTGTCATGTCATTTTGACATTTGCTATTCACAATTTGACACATGTAAACAATAAAATAAAATTTTCATAATTTCATGCGGATGAAGCCACACGGGAACAGCTAGTCTATAGTAAATGTCATATACAAGATCCATTAATAACAAAACCCAAAGGGTTGACACAGCAATGTCATTAAAAGCATTATTGCATCGCACAATTGTTTCCGAAGTTATACTTGAGTGCAGTCGAGGACGTTAATATCCTACCCATTTCGGTGTATTCAATTACAACTCTTATAATGTCTGTGTTTGCGCACAAATTTGACTAAACTATCGCACAACTGTTGTCCGATTTGTTTCGCAGCCTTCAACTGTTTAGTTGCACAACATCGAGTAGTACCGGTAAGTGGGATGGGAATTTAATTCTTCGACTGCGGAGGATAGCTATTGTCCTGTCTTGATGAATGACCTCATAAATTTGTGGAATAATTTTGCGTTCGTTGCTAGGAATGTACGTGACACCTTTATACGTTATTATAAATGGCTTTTTGTTAAATTGTTCCCTAAAACAATTGAAATACCTTAAACAAATTAAAACAAACGTTTTCTCATTGAAAATAAACCAAACTAATTTGACTGCTCACTAACGCCATCTATTATTGAGATTGTGTAACCATTTTGATTATCGATTTTTCTCTTACTGACATTATAAAAACAAAGTATGAAAGGATAGATAGAAGAATAGGAGGGTTTCACGTACAATTTTTTTTATTCAGCGCAGCTAGATATAATGTTACGCTTTCACTAAAGTATAATTTTTCTTTTGATGTTACTTCAGAATTATTGGGATTCTTTTAGAACTAGCGCCAAAGCTGACTAAATTATAATCTAACAAAGGTACGCGAGTGGGAGTCACAGAAAAATTTAATTACAGAATAACGGTTATTTTAGTGTTCTTAATGACTTGTGAACACTTGCTAGATATTTTAATTAACTGTAATTAACTTAAAGTACGTCACTAAATGATATTAAAGTGTCTTTTATTTGAGTTACCTATCTTTTTAGATGCAATATTAAAGTAATAAGAAAATTTAGAACAACGCCATCTATATGAAACTTGTATAACTTTTTTACGTTAAACAATTTTAAAATAAATCGATTCCCATTACATTAATAATAAATGTGATAGTTAAGATACTAGAATAGGCAGATAATTATGAAGGCTTAATATAGAATATAATTTGGAACAACACTATCTGAAAAAGTTTTTGTCTTTGGTGCATACAAAATCGCTGGCAAAAGCTAGTAAAGAAGGAATGAATGAATGAATTCTCAGAAACGTTATGTCATAAATCCTCCAACATTTAAGCCCATTGTCCTCATATACCTCTGAACTCATTACAGCAGGGAGGGAGGACTGTGAGGGCTGTAAATCCTCCATTGTTAGAGGTCAATAAATCTATCGAGAGGAACCATTCAATAGTTAAATCTTCGCGCGAGATATTCGCGTCTACGAATTAATTTGAGAGACACAAAAGGTATTATAGAGTGGAAAATGTAATAATAAATTTTATTATATTATACTGTAACTCAGTAGTTCCGATGTAAAAATAATAGATGGCGCCACATGTATTTTGAAACGTTTTATCCAGTTTTTTAAATCTCGTCTGTATTTTAAATCTCCATAAAGAAAGGCCTCTATACCGATCAGACCACCTCCAAAACCGAGAATCATCTCCGTAGCAACGATAATTACTCTTCGAGAGCTAGTTCCTACGAACGACTGAATCAGATTTCGATTTTCAATATCAAATCTAAAAACTATACATCCAGTTGTATACTGCATAGATTCATAAATATAAACAGACTAGTATTCACCCGCGACTTCGTCCGCGTGAAATTAAAAAAAAAGTGAGTAGCCTATGTGTTCTTCCAGAATATCCTCTACATCTGTTCCAAATTTCATCGAAATTCGTTCAGCCGTTTAGGCTACAAAGTCTAACAAACATCCATCTAAACTTTCGCATTTATAATTTTAGTATGATAAGAATTAGAGCGGGCGCACACATTTGACTAAACTATCTCACAACTGTATACGATTTCGCGGGCGAAAGTTAGTTTAAATATAATTCCACCCACGTTCAGTTCTAGATTATATCTATGTTAGGCGCAATCTGTATTTGACATTGATTAATTCTGACCCCATATGCTCAGTGAATCAGAAATCTGCTACCGACGGGGAACGAGTTCGAACCCGAGTACAATGGACTGTATGATCGGGTTATCCCTAGTTATTATTTTATATACGCTTCTATTATTTTTCGTAGGTCAATTGTTTTGGTTCGGGTAAATGTATTGTAAAGCTACGCTTACCGCGGTACTTGAACACTGATTCAATTTATTACTAGCTTTAACCCGTGATTACGACCGCGTGGAAAAATAACAAAAATAAGTAGCCTATGTGTTTCTCCAGCCTATCCTCTACATGTATGCCAAATTTCATCGAGATCCGTTCAGACGTTTTGGCTACAAACTCTAACAAACATCCATCTAAACTTACGCATTTATAATATTAGTAAGATAAGAAAGTCTTTCTTAATTTTTTTACGTTATTAAGGCGTATCTAGTTTTACTAAATCCATAAATATTTTAACTAGCTGTTCCCATGCGACTTCATCCGCATAAAATTATAAAAAACTCATTCTATTGTTTACATGTGCCGAATTATCAATTGCAAATGTCAAATCATGGCATCCATGCTTCCTTGATGTTGGCAACAACTTATAGTCTCTTTCCCACATAAGAGTTTTTATCCAAAATATTTACCCCTAAGTTTAGCGGCGTAAAAATATATAGCCTAAAGCGTGACGCAAGTGTAGGGATTTTATTACCAAAAAGAATTATTTAAAAATATGCTGTGATTGCTGACATCTTAGGCAATAAAGTGTGTGTTTACGCTTTATTATAATAGTATAGATTAATCGTTATCTAGACTTATAGATAATTCTAAAACCAGGAATACTAGGGTAGATACGTTAAGGGCACACTACTCACCTTGTCTGACATTCAATATGCTAGGCCGAAGTAACACAAAACTGCGTACAAGGATATTGCGGTTTAAAACATAACATATTATAAATAGTCTTAAATGATGATGGATTTATTTATTTTTATAATAGCACTAGCTGTTGCCCGAAACTCCGTCCGCGTTATATAATATAAGGTGGCAGATAAGTAAGCCGCCACCTGAATCCATCGAAATGGAAACCGACCGCTGTCCATAAACATCCGCAAATGCAGATGCGCTTCCAACCTGTAATTGACGGAGGAGGAGATGCACATAATCATTTCCCCTTCCCATGCGTCTCCTCCACCGTCAAATCCACTTTTCCTTCCCATCCTTACCTCTTAAGAAAAGGATAAAAAGGATTAAAATTGGGCCTCCGGCACCACACTCATCAGACTGCACGCGGAATTGCTTCCACTTCACGCCTGTTTTCTGTGACCCTGTAGTATTACACCGGGCGAGCCGACCCATTGTTAGATGTGACGTCATATAGCTATATTTCTATGAACGCTATGGCTAACGCATAGCACCACGTGTTGTTGACACGACTGGACAGATGCCCGTCATTAGAGTTAGCGTGGTAATTAGGGAATATTTGACCGTAACCAGACCACGGTTAATGGTGATATATGAAATGCTGCGGTTAAATGCAACCGTTTAGTTGGTACAGGTTAAATCTAAATATTATAAAGAGGAAAGATTTGTATTTTTGTTTATTGAAATCTATTTCTATACTATTATAACAAAGCGTAAGCACACACTCCTTTGTTACTTAAGATGTCAGCAATTACAGCATGTTTTTGAATAATTCTTTTTTTAATAAAAAGCCCTACACTTACGTCACGCTTTAGGGGGTAAATATTTTGGATAAAAACCTTAATGTGGGAAAGAGACCATAATTTGCTGCCAACATCAAGGAAGCAAGGTTGCACTTGTTTGTCATCGTCATATCATTTTGACATTTGCAATTGATAATTTGACACATGTAAACAATACGAGTATAATAAAATTTTCATAATTTTATGCGGATTAAATCGCACGGGAACAGCTAGTAAAGAATAAACTAGTGGACCGATTTCAAAATTTTCTATCACCATTAAAGACTCGTTAACGACGAGTATCAGGCATAATGTAACATTTTTAAATATCAATTATTCTTACATATTAACAGCTAGTATTAATAATAAAATAGAAATATCGCATGTTAAGAGCGTGCGTTGTGCGATTTTCGATTGTTTTTTTTATAATATAAGATGGCAAACTCGCAAGCGGCCACCTGAATCCACCGAAATGGAAAGCGACCGTTGCCCATAAACATCCAATTGCAGATGCGTTGCAGACGAACATAAAGAGGACATTTCCTCGTCCTATGCGTCTCCTTCACTGTCAAATCCACTTTTTCTTCCCATCCTATCCTATTAAGAAAAGGGTGGAAAGGGAAAGGGACTAAAATTAGGCCTCCGGCACCACACTCACCAGACGAAATGCGGAATTGCTTCCACTTCACGCCTGTCTTTTGTGTGGTCGTGGTATAACACCGGACGAGCCGGCCCATTCGTGCGAAGATGTTAAAGCAGGCTAGAGCCTTTAACATCATCGCACGAATAGAAATAGACCACTGCTACCACAATTCAATTGTCTGGTTGCACAAAAATCGTGTAATGTTCTCCTCCATAAGCTCATAGGAATCAAATCGGGAGGAAACAGTTGTGCGATAGTGTACATACTAGCTGTTGCTCGCGACTTTGACTGTATTGACTTGAAAAGTTCGAATTTTATTATTATTCGCTATTCGATAGGTAAGTAAGCGATTAATTTAATTAGATCTTTTTATTGATTTGTTTATTTATATAACCGAATTGAAATTAACTAGCAATACATAAAGGTCCACATTTTAAATTTGGAAAGAATAAATTTGAATACTGTAAAAATATACCAAAAATATCGAAGAACATAAAGTCTGAACCGGATTCAAAAATTGCGAAATTCCAGTTTTTAGTACTTTTCTGTGTAAATAAAAACTTTGAAACGAACGGATTTATCTCCTAGTTGTTAATGAGAGATTCGAGAAGTGTTTTTTAAAAATTTGCTGTAGGTCTCTCGTTTTAACTTTTTTTATTTTACTTTTAACTAACGATTGTCGAGTTTGTGTTTCAAAATCAGAAATGTGATGAGGATTTTCATTTTTGGATAAAATTTAAAACAAAATAAAAAAAAAACTGGTCTTCGGAATCTAAAGTTAATGATATTTCTACACTTATATTATATTATAAAGAGGATAGATTTGTATTTTCACTACCAAGTTGATTTAAAAAAATTCTTTCAACATTAAAAATCTTTTTTCCACAACGTAACACAGCGTATCTATGTTATCGAAATACAAGAGACAGTCTCTTGTATTTCGATAACAGACTACAAGCTGACATAATTCACAATCTATCGACAACATAGATACTAAGTTACTAACTTAGTCATAAATATTCCCACAACACGAACCGACCTCGTATCCGTAACCTACGGTCGTAGCACGTGTAGCGTTATGACGTAGCATCTGCGTAGACACGACGTAGACCGCCTACGACGGCCTACAAGTTAGACCTAAACCTAGTACTTACTGTAACTATTTATTACTTTAGCACTATACTAGCTGTTCCCGTCCGACTTTACCCGCATTAAAATATTTTAACGGATAAAAATTACCGTTACCATAACCTTGCTTCCTTGATGTTGGCAGCAACTTATGGTCTCTTCCCCACATTAGGGTTTTTATCCAAAATATTTACCCCCTAAGTTTAATAGCGTGAAAATATATAGCCTAAAGCGTGACGCAAGTGTAGGGTTTTTTATTAAAGAAAGAATTATTCAAAAATATGCTGTAATTGCTGACATCTTAGGTAACAAAGAAGTGTGTGTTTACGCTTTATTATATTAGTATTGATTTACTCCCTTATTTTAATAGCGTGAATATATAAAGCTTAAAATATATCGTAAATAAAGTGCTTTTTATTAAAAAAATATCCAAAAAACATACTCGAATGCTGACATTATACATAAACGAAATAAGGAATTGCTTACTCTAATATAAGGCTTCTAGAGATAATCTGTGTAAGGTTTCTAATACGTATCGATTGTTACGACTCGGTCAGTAGCGTGGAATCTTGTACTAACTATATTTAAAACACTAATATAAAAAAATGTATGTTTATTGAAGTTGATATGTTTTCCCAAATCGACTATTTCAAATAAAAACTTTATAAGACGCTATCTTTCACCCGCGACTCCGTCCACGTTTAATGAAAAATATAAAAATGAGTAGCATATGTGTTCTTCCAGACTATCTTCTACATCTATACCAAATTTCGTTAAAATCCGCTCAGCCGTTTAGGCTACAAACTCTAACAAACATCCATATAAAGTTTCGCATTTATGTTCGTAAGATTTAATCCATTGTGAACATTTCACATTTGACTATCGCACAACTGTTTCGTCTCGCTTTGATTCCTATGAGCTTGTATGGAGGTACACTACTCGTTAGTTGTGCAACTAAACAGTTGAATTGCGAAACAATCGACAATCGCACAACAGTGCGAGAGTTTAATGAAAGGTGTGCGCCAAATTTTATTGACAATTATTAAAATTAAGTAACTAGGATAATTCATTTCCAAGATTAAAACTTACCTCATTAAAGATAATAACTTAGCTGACTGAATAATACAATCATTAAAGTGGATTTATTTAGAAGGGAGTGAATTCAGATACGCTGATAGAGATGTATGGAAGAGTTGCACAATACATAGGGGAAATAAAATACGAGAGAAGTTTCTAAAAGGAGCAAGATAAAGCACGTATTTAAAATTATAAATTCAGAAACAAGTGACGTACAAGTGTCCTTGAGGTTAGCAAGAGGGATGTGGACACCTCAGCGGGTCTGGAGAGGGTGAGGGATGAGGAGACAGGGACGATCGACACTTCGAATATTGATTGTACATCTAAAACTTCGGTTTCATTTTGTAACAATGAGTCTGTACAGATTTTTGTAAATCAATACATTATCGACATCTCTTTCCTTCTCTTAGAAATAAGAGAGAAAACAATATGTTCTTAAATTTATGTTTCCGCATTGTAAAGGTGTACACCTTTACCTAAATTATCGCCAACTGTTGTGCGATTGTCGATTGTTTCGCGAATCAACTGTTTAGTTGCACAACTAAATATCGAGTGTTCACCTCCATATAAGCTTATAGGAATCAATCCGAGAGTAAACAGTGCGCGATAGTTTAGTAAAAGGTGTGGTGAAATGTCCCAATCTTAGACGAGATATCTTTGTTTCTTTATTAAAAACTTTGTAATAGGTGTATTTGAACCAAATAGATATATTTAACTAATAAATCTACATACAGCTTACAACCCTTTGTAATTATCTCCTACGAAAAATATAATTCACATTTGTAGAATACTAATACGTTTCCCTAAAGTTTATAGATTCCTGACGCCGTGAAAAGGCTGTAAATAAGGCTTAAACGCTCAGCAAATTGGTGAGACGGAGGTTTAATAATGTAGAGCCTTTCATTACTCGACTTCTTTACCTGTACCCCTACCATTTGTTTCAATCGAGTTACAATAAGTGACTTTGTCAAGTAATATCGTAAAGTTACTTCTAGATATTTTCTGATACGTAAAAATGAATCATAATGTTTTGCTTTATTTTTAAACTAGCTGTTCCCATGCGGCTTCATCCGCATGAAATTATAAAAACTTTAATTATAACATTATAATAACATTGCTTCTTTAATATCTAAAACAGTAACTGGTTTTAATTTGTTTTGGTAATTTAAGAAAAAGGTTTTGAATTTCATGTTTAAATAAATATAAAAGGCCGATCTTTGAATTAAATAATATGTAACATAGTTACGTTAAAATTGTTGCTTGTTAAAATCGAGTTCGATTCGAGTAACTACGGTACTCACTTTAAGGACATAAACTTTAAAATGCAGGTGTCTTTTACACGTGTGTTTAACGCTAGGGTTGGCACGTTTTAGAAAAAGTAATTATAAAGAGTAGAAAACATAAAGACTAATTAAAAAAAATGTAAGCCACTAAATATGTTGCATAAAAGTCACTCGAAAATGTTTACGTAGTTAATTTAGTTTGTCGTGTTTTTATCATTTTGCTATAAAACAGAAGATTTAACTATATTAAAGTTTGTTAATAATTTACAGAAGTTAATATTCTTTTTACAGTTTTGATTTTTTAAATTTTGATACATTTATCAGCCCTAACGTTAGACTTCTTATACGAGTATGTAGATATGTAGGTGAGATGTTCCCAAATTACTGTCTTTGGGAGTAAAATGAAAAGATGGGAGAACGAATTAGATGTCGGAGTCTTTATAGAATGTCTATAAATGTTTAGCCAAAAGAAATGAATTATTCATACTAGCTAGTTATTTATTTATTTACTATTATAACTGCGAAAGTTTAGATGGATGTTTGTTAGAGTTTGTAGCCTAAAGTACTGAACGGATCTCGATGAAATTTGGCAAACATGTAGAGGATAGTCTGGAAGAACACACTTTTGTTTTTTTTAATACCACGCGTACGGAGTCGCAGGCGAAAGCCAGTAAAGGGATAAATAACTATGAAACATCTTTGTATTAGTTTCTTAAAACAATACTCAAAAGAAATATATTCATGTCACGATTGTCTAAAGACATGACAAGCTTGTCAGCTGTCATAATAAAGTCGTGTGACATGAAACGGTTAATGCGAAACATGTGTTAAATGATTTGGAGATTCACAATTCTTGGCAGATGATTTAGTTACGATTTGGTTGAGACACAGACATCTATAAAGACAATAAAATAAAATTCTGTTTATTTAAACAATGAAGGTCCATTTGTTTTAGATTTTATTTGTTAGAAGTCGCGGATACATTTAAACAAAGTATTTTAAGTTATCAATGGTCTATGTTGTAGAGGTTGTGGGCTCTGATGGCAAGGGTACATATATTTTTTTGAAGTTATAGAGGTTTTTAAGTTACCGAGGTTTGATTCCTATAAGCTTATATGGAGGTCATACTTGATATTTAGTTGTTAAACAGTTAACTGTTAGTAAAATTTAGAAGAATAATCGTAGGTTTTCTTATAGTATAGGAATATGTGAATTGTGGCGTCTATAATTAGTGTGTCCCGGCTCCGCTCGCCGTGACGCTTGCCAGACGGACGCGATCGTATTTAGATAATATTCACATATGTCATCTTGACAATGTTATTTACATTGAGATATTTTTGTTCTTATGTCTAACTAGTTTTCGCCCGAGATTCCGTCCGCGAGGTATTAAAAAAACTGAAGTAATTAGCCTATGTGTTCTTCCAGACTATCCTCGACATGTATACCAAATTTCATCGAGATCCGTTCAGTCGTTTAGGCCACAAACTCTAACAAACATCCCTCCATCTAAACTATCACATTTATAATATTAGTAAGAACTGTTACGTGATTGTCGATTGTTTTGCAATTCAACTGTTTAGTTGCATAACTAACAATCGAGTCTTCACCTCCAAATAACATTATTATTGTTTATTCAAAAACTAGCTGTTCCAGTGCGATTTCATCCGCATAAAATTATTTTATTATTTACATGTGTCAAATTGTCAATTGCAAATGTCAAAATGACATGTCTTAACAAAACTTTGAAATCTTGCTTCCTTGATGTTGGCAGCAACTTATGGTCTCTTTCCCACACTCTTTTCAAGTTTATTGGCGTGAAAACAGATAGCCTAAAGCATGACGTAAGTGTAGGACTTTTTATTACAAAAAGAATTATTCAAAAATATGCTGTAATTGTTGACATCTTAGGCAACAAAGAAGTGTGTGTTTACGCTTTATTATAATAGTATAGATTATAAAAATACTTCACAATCGAAATTTATCGTTAGTAAAAAAAAATACAATCATTCCTCCCTTAAATATCTGGATGAAAACAATTGCGCTGTTTTCTTTAGTATAAGAAACTGATTTCCCCTCGGGCCGAGGCTTATAAATCTTGCATTTGGTCGATACCTGAATAACAAGGTTATATTTGAACATAGAAATGTTAAGAATAATATACGAGGTCAATATAATAGTAGCTTATGTCCGCGACTGCGTCCGCGTGGGATTAGAATAAACGAAAGTGAGTAGCCTATGTGTTCTTCCAGACTATACTTTACATCTGTACCAAATTTCATCGAAATCGACTCAGCATTTTAGGCTACAAACTCTAACAAACATCCATCCATCCAAACTATCGCATCAGACATATTATAATTGCGACAGTTTAGATGGATGGATGTTTGTTAGAGTTTGTAGCCTAAACTGCTGAAAGGATCTCGATGAAATTTGGC
This sequence comes from Papilio polytes, assembly GCF_000836215.1. Classification (NCBI taxonomy): domain Eukaryota; kingdom Metazoa; phylum Arthropoda; class Insecta; order Lepidoptera; family Papilionidae; genus Papilio; species Papilio polytes. Next base: position 89,056 of record NW_013527248.1, read on the forward strand.
ATAGACATATCATATAGGCATTCTTTTCACTCTCGTTAGCAACAAAAACAACGAAACAAATCTCTCTGAAAACTATAGCCATTTATGTTAAACTGGCTGTTGCTCGAGATTTCGTCCGCGTGAAATTAAAAAATAACTAATAAAAGAAACATAGTCTATGTTACTCACAGATAAATTACCTTTTTAATGGTGAAAGAATTTTTGAAATCGGTCCAGTAGTTTTCGAGTTATTTCAATACATACAAAAATACAAATCTTTCATCTTTATTACATTAGTATAGACAGAAGGACGCATTGTTTAAAATACACAATATGCATTTAATCATAAAGTATTAGTTATAATTAGAAACTTCACGACACTAACCAACGGGATAGGTAGTAAATCAACACATACAGTTATATTTACTATGCACATTGTCATAACGTATGTATGTTTATCTTGCACTAGCTATTACCCTGGGGTTTCATCCGCATGAAATAATAAAAAAAAATTATTGTTTACATTTGTCAAATTCTTAATTGCAAATGTCAAAATTACAGTTACCGTAATGTTAATTTTGGCAGCTTGCAGTTTATGGTCTCTTTCACACATTAGGGTTTTTATCCAAAATATTTACCCCCTAACTTTAATGGCGTGAAAATATATAGCCTAAAGCGTGACGTAAGTGTAGGGCTTTTTATTAAAAAAAGAATTATTCAAAAATATGGTGTAATTGCTGAGATCTTAGGCAACAAATAAGTGTGTGTTTACGCTTTATTATAATAGTATAGTTGAAGATTTAACAATAATACAATTTGACAGTCGATTGTTTTAATATTTGAACACAGAAATAGAGAAGTACTTAAGACTTAGGTCGTTCTACATTGTAAATCCGGCCCGGCACACCATGTATCTTCTAAACTAGCTATGCCCACGACTCCAGGTGTAATTAAAAAAAAAAACGATTTAACTACGTCGTAGTCTTTGACTCCAAAAATCAAACAAAAAAATCCCACCATTCGGATAAAAAAAGAATTATCAAAATCGGTCCATTAGCGCCAGAGTTATGCCGTAACACATAAAAAAAACCATACAGACGAATTGAGTACCTCCTTCTTTTGGGAAGTCGGTCATAAAGTAAGTAGCCTATGTGTTCTTCCAGATTATCCTCTACATCTATGCCAAATTTCATCAAGATCTGTTTAGCAGTTTAGGCTACAAACTAACAAACATCCATCTAAACTTTCGCATTTATAATATTAGAAAGATATGATAATACACGAACATATAATCAGTAAATGTCAACTAAAAGTCAAAAATAGTAAATACGTGGTAAATCACATAGACGTCATCCCCACTGCATTACAATCAACCCTCATCCCCTGCTCGTATTATAATAGTTTCTTTTTAAAATTGAACCCCCGAGGCATTGTCATCAGTTCATAACGCCTACGCAAGCGTGTATTGTGGTAACCAGAATGACATGACCTAGATTTACTCTACACAATAATGTAGAGAGAGATCTTTTAACATTTGATTTTACTTCACTAACACGATATCTATCTAAACATGTAATAAAATTGGCGTGTCTGTTTGTAATATCAAAAGAAAAAATCCAGATTTACATCAAAGAGTAGCTGACATAGACCCCCTATTATAGGTTACTTTTTTATCTTAATATTGCGTAGACGAAGACGCGGGCAACAGCTAGTTAAAAACAAAATACATACGCGAATCGAAAATTGAAATGACTGAATAAACTCACAGAAAATCCTTAACCAAGCCTGAAAAAAATAAAACAGTCAGTAAGTCTGTTTATTTCATGTTATTACAAAAACGACGTGTCGAAAAATTCTATCAACATAAAGTAGGATATAGATGGCGTTGGAGAAGCGGGAAAACGCCTTTCCCGCCTTATTGCAAATCTCTGGGCGCGTGTTTTATCTGTCATCGTTTTGCATTTCGTTCTCCGAGGCAAAGGTTTGTTGTACGTTCAGCCAATGAAAATAACTACAAATTATTTTAAAAATAAGAACTTAGATTACTTTTTTATTTAGTTTTTAATTACTGAGATAATTATAAATAACTGTTCAAGGCAAATATCAACATGTTATGTACATTCTTTGCTCTATTTGAAATTAAATAAATAAATAAAGCTGTCGAAGGAGTTTCTATAGTTTTAGGTTAAATGCCATTTGTGAAAAAGAAGAAATAAAATTTGACTTTAAAATTTTCTTTTTTTCTTTTTCACAAATGGCATTTAACCTAAAACTATAGATATAGAAATTACTTTGGCAAAATCCTTTTATAATTGCTTTAAAATTATTACTTTTTAATATTAACGTGGTTTCCGTTAATTGTTTTTGCATCTAGTCTGTTGTGAAATTTAAATATTGTACGCAAGTAAAAATTAACATGTCGCGGCGTCTTAAATGCGGAGTTAACACAGCGCCATCTGTTGTTCCCGAGACGATAATTACTATATAATCCTACTTTATATTCCTTCGAGTTTTAGGCTGTTTAAGTTTGTATCTTCTAGTTTTAAGCTTACTTTATGTTGTATGAAAACTACATAAGTTTTCTGCTATTATTATGTAATAACACAATAATTAAAGAGTATTGTTTTTAATTTAAAAAATTTAAATGACAGTCGTATTTTGCATCTTTTTTCTGCTTAATATCTAAGTTCTGTGAGGTAGACAAAGGTAATGTGGGTCATTCAGCCAAACTTTGCATTTTGCGCAGTACCGTATTTTAGGCTGCATTAATTTTGAGGTTATGTTTTGTTCAAACCTTGTATTCAAGGTTAAATAAAAACCTTTTGAATACATCAAAAAACTTAATTACGTGAAAATAATTAACAGACCCTAATAAAAGTAAACAAAGTAACAAATTAATGCCTGGATTAAAGAGAAAAATGCGAACGTCTTTTTTATATTTGTAAAGAAGACGAATTAACAGAAATTACGCGCATTGAAATTTTGTTTAGAAAACAACCAAGTTTCGTACATAAACATCAACTTTTGACATGAGCAATTGGTTGGGTTTGCGTTGAAACTTTTTCTTTTAACAAACAACCTTCCATTTCCTAATAAGAAGAAACCCCCGAAAAACTCCCCTCTTTGTAGAAAAGGCATTAGACTAGGAACACCTAACTGTAATAGAAAATTTCGGGACACTATTTAAATGTGAAATCCGAAAAATGCGTCTATTAAATATAAAAAAAAAACAATTTAGTTATTAAAAAACAATAATTTTTGATTTTATTCGTTGCAAAAACTATACAAAATATTCCGTTTACTAAACATCAACAATCTTATCCCTTTCTATTACACCTTTCTTTTTCTTTATGTAACAAAATTATGTCAAATGTTGAAACTGTGTATAAAAGCACATTTTCCTAAAGTGGTCCTTATCTTACGACAATAAATACCTTCACTTTGCAAGGTCCTGTACCGCCTCAGGACCAAAACCTTAAATTCTTACGTGTCTGTTCAATAAAATTTGGACACGCAATTCTGAAGCAACGCCAAAATTACTTATCGTATTAAAAACTGCTGTAAAAAGGTCTGATTTTATTTGGTAAATAGACATTTTAGTTTTGAATTTCCGGATTAATCAGGACAGTCCCAAATGGTGTCTCTAGTCGTATAGACGGGCGGTAGGCGGCGATATCGCGGAGTACCGCGGCGAGTCTCACGCGATGTCATGCTAATTTGTTATTGCTCAAGTTTTACTGTGCAGATGCCGCAACATGACAACAAAAATTGAATACTAGTCTTCAGCGGCGGCTCCATCCGCGTGGAAATTAAAAAAAGTAGCCTATGTATTCTTCCAGATTATCCTCTATGACAATTATCGAGATACATTCAGCAGTTTAGGCTACAAACTCTAACAAACAGCCATCCATCTAATAGATTTTCGTGTCTAGCGTCATCTAAACATAAATCTCTTGCTCCACTTTCGTGGCAAAAGTCTATTATAAATTCAAAAATTGCCCACTTCAGAGATCAATTAAAAATAGCCTTGCCAGGCTAGGATTAGGCAACCCAGTTACATGTTTAAAAAATGTGCTCTTTCACGTAATGTAGGTTTCACCAGAAAAGCAAATGAGGGAAGGAAAAACGCTTTGTATCTTAGCCTATTAGTAGTTTATAAGAATCTCCTTGTATAAGTTACGTTAAGTTAATCTCACGATATAGTCCGTAGAGAGATAAATGAATAGAAAACGTAGGCGCGTCATGTCCAGTCAGCTTGGCGCCGACAGAGGGAATCGATAGGAGCCAGCGCGGCGCCGACCCTGTTTACATCCGGGGGATGAATGTACAAATGTACATTATGATTATCAGATATATCGTATACTAGCTGTTCCCGTGCGGCTTCATCCGCAAGAAAAGTGAAATCTTTATTTTATTGTTTACATTTGTCAAATTATCAATAGCAAATGTCAAAATGACATAACATGACAAACCTTGGCAATCTTGCTTCCTTGATGTTGGCAGCAACTTATGGTCTCTTTCCCACATTAGGATATCTATCCAAAAATATTTAGCTCCTAAGTTTATTGGCGTGAAAATATTTAGCCTAAAGCGTGACGTTAGTGTAGGGACTTTTATTAAATAAAGAATTATTAAAAAATATGGTGTAATTGCTGACATGTTAGGCAACAAAGAAGTGTGTGTTTACGCTTTATTATAATAGTATAGATATAGATAAATTATTTATTAGTATATGTGTTCTAGACTGTGACAATCTTTTACAAATCAGCAAGATTTACAGTACCACATACCATTTAAACTTTCGCATTTATATTTATAAGTTAAGTTAAGGTAAGGTATGCGAATCATTTTCATTTATGTATAACGCCTACGCTTACGCTAGCAAATTAGTCGATTACCGAGTTATTTAGTCGTCTATATAAACTTTACTCAGTTAAAAGCGTTCAGCGTTGACTAAATCACACAACTGTAATATCGCTTTGATTCCTATGAGCATATATTGGAGGTACAATCGACATTTACTGCAACTAACTTGAATTTCAAAACAATCGAGAATCACACAACAGTGGGACAGTTTAGTCAAAGATGTGCGTATCTCTTTTCTCAAACACGTTTAGATTTTACTAGAAAATATTTTCACTAAAACGGTAGCGCCCAGGTGTTATTTAGTGGTTAAATATTATAATATGACCACGGGATCGGTCAAAAGGGGTAGGGGGATGTCATAAATCAACCCCCGATGTGATCGAATCATTAATTTTTCACACGTGTCGCTTAAAACGGGGTCCCTAATATTGAATTGATCACGTCGATACCTAAATGGTCGCCAGATGTTAATGAGTGATGACCTTTGTACAAAAAACATCTGCAACAAAAATGTACTAGCTATAATAAGAAGTGGAGAACAGTTTTAACAGTGGTAGTGCCCGCTTTAACATCTTCGCACGAATAGGTCGGCTCGCTCCAGCAATACCACGACCACAGAGAAAACAGGCGTGATGTGGAACCAATTCCGCGTTTCGTCTGACGAATGTGGTGTAGGAGGCCTAATTTTAGTCCCTTTCCCTTTCCACCCTTTTATTGACAGGAAAGGATAGGAAGGAAGAGTGGATTTGACGGTGGAGGAGACTCATAGGAAGGGGAAATGTCTTTTGTGGGTCTCATCCTCCGTCAATGAAGGGTAGGCAACGCTGCAATTGCAGATGTTTGTGCAGCGGTCGCTTTCCATCTCGGTGTATTCAGTTGGCCGCTTGCTCGTTTGACACCTTTTTAAAAAAAATAGTAATGTACAGTCGAGTAATCTTGCAGTGTTCTACTATAAATAAGAATCGTTTGAAGATTTTGAAACAAAATTACAAAAATACAACGCAGCTTATAAATGTGTCTGTACAAAAATGTCAGTTTTTTTATTATCCCTTCGTTTACACTGATATTTAGGTAATTACTCATTTGTAAGAGGCAATTTTATAGAATTCGAACCGCGAGTTGTCGCGACTGTACGTATTCAACTAATAAAGAAAGAATTTGAGCGTGAATCGAATCGCAAAACAAGAATTAAAAATAACCTCTGTCTAAAAACTACTAAAAAAAGAATAATCACTTATTAAATTTCATATAATAAAAGTAATTAAATTGTCTCATTGTTAATAAATTCAGTTAATTTATTCCTTAAACAAAAACAAAACAAACACGTTTTACCGCCATTAATATTCCGTGCAGCTGTCATAAAGTTAGCACAGATTGCATTACGAATACACCATAGAGTATAGAGTACGGAGCGTGTCATAGACAACGTCATAGACAATCAATAGAGACTGTATACGAGCGCGCGTGTCGCGCCCGCTAATGCCGTGTTTACACTCACTACCTACTCGCCCGGGTATTATTTACTGCCCTAGTAGCTACACCGTCGGTTGAATATTAAACGCTTTTTAATCCGACAATCAGATGGAATTTTAGTTAAAGCGTGGCCTGACAAACGAACTGAATCGAATTACTATTAGTATTGTGTGAAAGAAATTGTATGGAAGAGCAGCATTAACTGTGCCGACCCTCCGTACGGTCAGTAGTGTTTTAGCTACTTTTCTCGGTACTCGACTAATATACTACCTTAGCGAACTAAACAATACTGCTGTACTTAGCAGCTAGGAATAACATATACAGTCTCTTAGTGCAGTTGCTAAAATTAAACTAAGCGATTCCCCTAGACACTGAATCAATGTGTGCGGCAGTTACATGGATACGTTTAGCTACTTGTCAAATAACAATTTGCAATTCAAACGCAGCATGGAACACATTTATGTTTTGTTTGTCCACCGCTGACAGTTTATTTGCTCTGTGATTAATATTTTGTCAATATTACGTATATCTTCACGCTGTGTTGTGTGTTTGTGGTAAATAGATATTTAATAGCGACAATTACTGTAGACATTTATAATTAAGGAAATCTAGATATACTATTATAGTGTTATATTATCTGTGGTTCATACTAAACACAAGTCACGTCTTTGGTGACATTTAGTTAAACTTACGCGCGAAATATGGCTGGCAAAAAAAACACTATTTTCTATAACCTTTAACCATGTTAAGGGAGATAGGAATATTAAGATAAATATAGCCGTCCTTGTCTCATAGTCTATGCATAGAAATTATTCGATAAACCCTCACCCTTTTAGACGATTGTAAAGTAGAAATTTAAGAAAAAGCAAGCGATTTACACCCTTAAGTCTAACGCAATTAGGTTCTATTTTCAAATGCTGACACTTCTCATCGACCTTACTGAATTTATTTTAGGTTAAGCAATTATAGACCTTACCATGTTAGAAATAAGGTATCTATTTCTGGAATTTGCTTATATTAGCTTTGCTCCGATCAAAATTCAAACGATTTATTAAATATTTGTGTTACGGTCAAATATTTTAGTTCATAATTACAATATACAAGCAAATTTCCTTTCAATACAAAGACAAACTTTGTAGTTTTGTGACAATATTAAAAAAAAAACAATGTAATAGTTTGTTACTCAGGGATTAGCGATTTTAACGGTAGAATTCCTGAGATAAGTACTCATTAAGAGAGTTTAATTAAAGGTGTGCGCGCTAAAGTCATACATGTTGAAAATAATTGTGCCAAAACACTTTATACGACAATAAACTCTGCGGAACTCAATAAAGCTGCGGAAAACCCCTATTTAAAACCGGACGGCAGTTGGCTTATCGTTTTTAAAGGTTTTTGACATAAAAACGGGTTACTTTACGTCCCAAATCTGTATTTTAAATATTATATTGCTATTAGGGAACACAAAATAACAGATAAGTGAAATATTAAAATTAAACAGATCGTTTATTAGTACTAAAAGAACCCTAAACCTAAATATGTACGTATTAATGTGTCAGGGCGTCAGAATAGGGTGGGGGTGACCGCCCAGGGCGCTGGATAGAAACAGGGCGTTACAGATCTGCTAAACACAGTCTAGTATATGCTAAAATCTCGCCCAGAGCTCAAGTAACGCTAAAATTTTTACTACAAGCGCACCAAGAATTTCGTCTCTGTTTATATTTCTAGGTTATTAGTTGTGTTTGTTGAAATGTTAAATTAATAGCTATTACTTATCTGGTTGTTTTTGTTTGATATTTAATTTACACATGTGCGTTTTTATTTTATTTCGTTTATTTATGTGGTTGCATAAATAAAACCGTTTCGTTTTATATTAATGAACTAGATTCAACGAAATGTTGACAGATGCTGGTTTTGCACTACAAACTCAAACGTACTCCATTTTTAAAACGTTCCCGTAACTTCGCTGGGGTTTTACTGGATTCCTGGTTAATACAAGTGCTATTGAGGATTTTTTATTTATAGTTAGCGCGCGAAGCCTCGCGTAATTATATATTGAGATGCGATCGTTATCTGGGACACGATAGAGCTCAGAAGAATAAATATAGCCTCCGAACGTAAATATAAAAGTGTATTTCTTGCATTCGTCTCGTAACAAAGACCTTCCGACTCCCAACTCCCACGTTATATTCTCATCCTCCAGCATGACAGATCAATAATTTACGAACGCAAAATTTGTGATAAGCGCGATCTAGCGGCGGTTTTCGTAACCGAATAAGTGGTTTATTTTTGCGTTTCCATAAATTTAATAATAGATGGCGCTGTTACTGATTTATTTTTTAAAAAATAAATCAGTAACAGCAGCAACAAATGATATACTTTTTAAAAAAGTTCAGAAAAAAGACATTTTTAACTTGGATATAGATTATGTTAGAAATCAATTTCGTATAATGTAGAATATTATTATAGACACGTTTGCAATATAAAAGCTGGTAATTAAATCGGCAGTGTATAAATTCTGTCGAGTTAACAAAAACCGTGGCGTAGGCGTGTCCTCTTGACTTAACTAATGTCCTTGGGAACAAAGCGCTCTTCTCTGGAGCCCCATTCACACGGAGTGCGTTTTACGACGCCCAGCGCCTGCCGGTGTCAGCTTATACTGCCATAAATCATATACAATATGGTGACTATCATGTCAATTCAGGACAGTCCGAAATAACATCAGCTTTTAGAAGCACATGCAAGGTCTCGCCGATCGAACTTACTTCCTTCTTTTATACTTGGTGTTGCTTGCAAACCGTCCGCGTGAAATTTAAAACATAGCCTATGTTACTCGCTGATAAAATAGCTTTTTAGTGGTGCAAAAATTTTTAAAATTCGCTTAGTAATTTTTGAGCTATTCCAATACATACAAAAGTCCAAAAATACAAATCATTCTTCTTTATAATATTGCTATTGTTCAAAAATAATAAGAGAGATCTTTCTCTAATTATTTTTAGGAGATGTTGTTTTAATGTTTTTTTTTTATTTAACACATTATGGTGCACCTATTCACTATCCGGTCTGCATTTGATGACAGGAGTAATGGCGCGGAAGCGAGTCGCGCGCCATCTCGCGCCGTGTTTATCCGCAGATTATAAAATTATTCAGCCATGAAACGCAGCACTGATATTAAAAAGTCAAATGAACACCCTTTATCTTAGTTTTTGGGCAGTCGTGTTGATTTATTTGCATGAAAGAGGAAACTTTAACAAAAGATCCTATCACTTTCCTTTTTTTTGAATAATCTTGGGAGTTCGTGTTTTATAGTAATTTTTGGTAACTTCTATAAACTACAAGATTAATGTTAGACAGAGACAAAGTAAAATTAGAGGGAGATAACATTAAGATAAACAGCCAGAACGTATATAAAACCTTATAGAAAATTAAACATTAGTGAGTTTCTAACGCCGACAGGAAAACGCTGTTTATTAATGGTTCCTAAACATTAGTAGTAATAAAATATAGCCTATGTTACTCGCAAATAAATAACCTTTCTAACGATGAAAGAATTTTTAAAATCAGACCAGTAGTTTTTACGTCAATCAAATTTCAAATACATACTAAAATCCAAAAATAAAATTCTTTCTCCTTTATAATATTAGTATAGATTCTCTCGACATAGCTTTATTAAGTAATTTTAAAGGTTTTATTTGCTATGTATTTTCTATTATTATCTTCCCCGACTAATTTAATTAATAATAATATTAAAATATAACGTTTATTAATTTTAAACGCTCTAGAATGACATTACATTTTCTATACTACAGCGTCCGGTAATGGTCATGGTGTCCATTTCAGTCGTTACCGATATAAAAAAAGAAAAACCAAGTACCGGTAAAATCGGCCGAGTCACATTCAATTAATGTCTCTGACGAATCAATCCCGTTGATAGTAAAGGTAAAAAGATAAATCGTATTTTTCACGAGGACATCGGTGATTTATCGACTGCAAAAACCGGTAATAGTTACCGATTGAGATGACGCGGCGCTTCCCTCGCGCTCCATTACGTCACTACGATTGTTTTTGTGTCGCCACTCGGCGGAGATGTACACTTTTTGTTGGAGGGAAAATTAGGGCGGCAGCGGGAGCGGAGGCGGGGGTGAGTGACAATGACACTATTGTAAAGGTGCGGCGACAGTAGATGAAATAACTAGAATAAAACGTCCAAAAAAACTTGTTATATTAATTTATTGAAACTGTTACGCGAAATATATTTAAAATGTAAAGTGCTTAAAATGCTGCGTTATTGCGTCTGCCTTTAGTTCACGGTTTAATACAGTTTTAATTTAACAAAAAGATTTTTTTTTTATTAAAAGTATACCCGCTTAAGCGGTCGCTACCGCCCGTTAATCTACTCCTTGTCTAAGAGGCTTCATTAGCCGCCACGCCTACCTTCTATTTTCACCGAAGCCTAAATTATACCTAACTATAAATAGTTAGGAATGAATAGTTCGTAAACGACTTTACCGCGTTTTGCAAACCAGAGATGACTCTTTTCTTTTTTTTTTTTTGCAAACGGTTTCCGCCCAGAATTATGTCACGAGTTTTTTCTTTTATGAATCCAAGAGCAAAAAGTATTTAAGCAAAGATTTTCGACTTGTAAAATAAGAATTTGTTCCGAAAAGGGTTTGGCATTTTTAAACCATTTCTATATTTCGTAATTTTTGGCATTTTACTGAAGTTTCTGAATCTGAGAGGAAACATTTTGTATTTTGTTACTTCTTAAACTTATGTACTTATTTGGTCGCCAAATATTCACACTAAAATAGCAAACATTTTTAACCGATTTCCTTGAATTTCTCTAATAACATTAATAAATTTATCATTCCTAACCTAAAGAATTCACGTATCGATACATAATGAGGAACACAATTCACTCGACGGTGACATAATTATAATTTTAACGACCTTCCCGACCATAAATAATATTTTACGACGTCATTCCGTAAAGTAAGAACGTCATTAGCGTTATGCATAATGTTGCCAGATTCATCAATTAATGGCATAGATTAAAAAATAATTTATTGTAAATATAAATAACACGTAATATAAACACCCCAAGAAACAGATATGAATTTAAAGTTCTAAGATTTATCTGATGTTGTATTTTAGATATTTTCATTGTTTCAGAGATTTCAAGTTTGGAATATGTGCCTTGTAATTTGTATATCTTATTACTAATATTATATCATACTAATGGTGGATGTATGTGGAAGTGGTGGGATCGATGTTTGTTAGAGTTTGTAGCCTAAACGGCTGAACGGATTTCGATGAAATTTGTCATAGACCTAGAGGATATTCTAGAAGAATACATAGGCTACTCAGTTTTGTTTTTTTTAATTCCACGCGGACGAAGTCGCGAGAGAAACTTGTACTAATATAAATGCAAAAGTTTAGATGGATGAATGTTTGTTAGAGTTTGTAGCCTAACGGCTGAACGGATTTGTATGAAATTAGGTAAATATGCAGGGAATAATCTGGAAGAACATATAGGCTATACTTTTGTTTCTTATTCCATTTAGATGAAGTCACGGGCGAAAGGGAGTGACGAATAAATTCAAAGTTGGTTCATTGGAAAAAAAAATAATTAAACATTTCTTAATATATTTGTACGTTTCTATATATACTAATATTATAAAGGGGGAAAGATTTATATTTTTGAATATTTGTATATATTGTAATAACTCAAAAACTGGGCCGATTTTAAAAATTCTTTCACCATTAAGAAGCTACGTTATCAGTCAGTAACATAGGCTATCTTTTTATTTCTTGTAATTCCACGCGGATGAAGTCGCGAACTGTCTAGTAACCCATAAGTTGCACAATTTATGTTATAGTATACGTACAAAAGTGACAAACTGTATGAGTCATCGCGCCCCGCCCTAGAGGCGCCCTGAAGTGTTACAAAACTGCGTTTAAGTCCTTTGAACAGCTTATTAAGGTGTTTTGATAGTTAAGTTCTGGGTTAGTCTACACAGTTTAAGGTTCCGGTTAGTTCACCATAATACTTATCATATCATACTAATATTTTAAATGCGAAAGTTTAGATGGATGTTTGTTAGAGTTTGTAGCCTAAACGGCTAAACGGATTTCGATGAAATTCGGTATAGTTGCAGAGGATAGATAGGAAGAACAGATAGGCTACTCACTTTGGTGTTTTTTAATTACACGCGGACGGAGTCGCGGGCAAAAGCTAGTTGTAAAATAATTCAATGATACAATAAGTGAGTAACTTGTAGGTTAGTGAAAGCCGTTGTTTTCAATTTAAGAAATGTAATGAATATAATTTTCTGAGTGTTTTTCTCTATAGCTTGTTTGTAAAAAGTGTTTTCAGATGGATTTTGAATGGGAATTGAGTTGGGAATTAAGGCAACGGTGTATAAAATAACAGTTAAATCTATGAAACGTGTTTGCTATTTATTAAAAGTTTATATTAACTTAACAGGACAGTTACAATTATTACAAATTTTCAATTACATTTAATTAAAATAACAAATGACGAACTAAAATAATAATGATGTTAAAATTCTACGAAAAACCGGTAAATTGTTTTAATGTAGTTATCGGTTTTTTATGTTTTGAGCCAAAAATCGGTATACATTATGAAATTAAAGTGTTAAAAAGTTTTGAATTTTATATTCGCGCCACTTCGACCTGAAATGTAAACTGTAATATGAATGAAAATCAACTGAATCTACTTGATACGAGAAATATTTTACATCTCTATGGTTTCCTGTAGATTAAAAATAATGAAGCTGAAATTAAAGTAATAATGTTAGTACATCGTTAAGGCGGTGCCATTGTTCTTAACCATAAAGAGGGTGAGAGATGCGGACGATTTTATTCATATTATCCACCCCTATAAGAAAATGGCCACCGCTGGATGCAGTGAAAGATGGCGGGCGCATGCGCCGAGCCTCGCTCGATACGTGCACCCTCCGGCGGTTAAACATTAATCCCACGTCAAACTACAACATACAAAATACAACTTCAATACTACTATCACTACCACATCTGTCACTTGCACACACTATACACTGCGACTTCTGCTGCAGCCTCTCTCAGATACAAAGTTCAACAACCGGCAGCTCGCTGGATCTGAGAACAGAACACACAAGACAAACATAACAACACGACAAAATTGGACATGACAATACAGGTGGAGTGCTCTTGGTGATCAGGATCGTAGCTAAGGCTACATCCCCGCCGGTTTGTCCCGGCGCAGCAGTAGCCTGGACGTACTGCTGTGACAGGACAATATGGCGGGGACGAGCGGCGCAGCGGCGGCGGCGGGCGTCGGGCAGCGTGTGAGGAGCGCGCGTGGCAGCGTGCCCGCCTGCCGCCGCCCGCACCCCGCCGCGCCCCGCGCACGCGCCCTCAGCCCTACTCCCCCGCACACCCCAAGCCACTCCCTCCACACCCCTCAATGAACGCCACCCTCAATCAACTATCGATTTTCTTACACAAAAAAATAACACATTTAATTCATTATCTTTATGCATTTAAAACTGGCCTAATATATCAGTTACCTTTGCTGAAATCCAAAAAATTAAAACATAAAATTGGGCGGGATTGTCTATGTCGAAATTAGGTTAGAGGTCATCGACCCGGGAGGCTGCTTCCCTCCGCGTGCGGCGCTGCGCGGGCTGTGGGCTGTGGGCAGGGCTTTCATGATTATAAAATCTTTTGCTTAAATTATTGCTCCATTTTGCTAGAACAATAACACGAAAAGTTTTGTTTGTCTTTTTACCTCTAATTAACAAGTTTTTTCTAACGGCTGGAGTAATACAAATTTTAATAAAAAAAAATACAGACACGTAAAAAATAACTTGCACATTTTTTCACAAATTACAACTATTTAACCCAGTAAAATAAAAATGTGCCCAACTAGTGCAATAGAAAATAACAGAATTAGAGTAACATTAGCATATCAAATATTGCAATGTACTGCTTAAATATTGATCTTGCGAAAAGGTACCAAAACTGTAGGCATTTTGTAATGGCAACCCTGCTGTCTTTGAGCACTCGGCTTCACGCGGAAAGGGTAGAGCCCGAGTGGCCTGCAAAATGCCCGATCCGTTCGCCCACTCAACAGAATGTGTTAATTGGAAGATTTTACCACGTATTTTGTCAACTTCTCTTTATATGTCAATTTTTTTCGTATTTCATATAATGCATATTTTATTATAAATACACAGAAACAATTACAAGCTATAATTTACTAACGATTTGCTATTTTGCTTTAAATGCCATGAAAATGGAATTTCGTTTACTTATTCTAGAAATTCAACTCGATGAATATTTGTATCGAAAATTCGAATTATTACAGACATCGGATGATGGAATTACGATACCAATTCCATCAGTTGTAACTTTCGTATTCAATCTATACTATTATAATAAAGCGTAAACACACATTTCTTTGTTGCCTAAGATGTCAGCAATTACAACATATTTTTGAATAATTCTTTTTTTAATAAAAAGCCCTACACTTACGTCAAGCTTTAGGCTATTTATTTGCACGCCATTAAACTTAGTAGAAAAATATTTTGGATAAAAACCCTAATGTGGGGAAGAGACCATAAGTTGCTGCCAACATCAAGAAAGCAATGTCAAGTCATTTTGACATTTGTAATTTGACAAATGTAAACAAGAAAATACCAGGGAATAGCTAGTACATTTATAAAGTAATGCCCAATTTACATTATTCCAGACCAGGGGTAAATTTAATGCAAGATTACAACTGGAAAAAAGTAATCACACATACTGGAATACTGGACATCTGAGCATTAGAACAATCTATGGTCTATGTATATCGTAAAAGATTTAAAAAATAAAATTATTTTTAATAGAGACATGAGATTGGTAAAATATGTACAGATAAAGACATAGAAAATACGATGATATTGACAATGTGTTCTAATTTCAAATATTTTAAATTCTTCCTTGTTTCTAATGGCTTGAGACCTAAAAACATGTAAAAACTCCTTGAACAGTCTATTTTTATTCAAAGTGACTAATGCTTTTTCAATACCATTTTTCGGGAGATTATACAAAAACTGCACATATTTTAAAGATAAAAGTTACGATTTAATAAACCGGTATTCGTAAAACACTACACCAAAATGCTGACATTATTTAACATTTACATGTGTCAATTTTTTACTTCTTTTTATTCCAAGATTTGAATACGAAAACGGAATTTGCCGTAGAATGGTTATTGTAGAACTTGTAGTAGAAATGTAATTTTAATACTTACAATGATTTCAAAAGACCTGAGATATTTGAATGGTATTATTCAGTTTAATATGAAACGAAAACCACTATGAAAAGAATAGTGATAAAGGAACGGACCCGGTCTCTAAGCTCTCAGACATTATGTTCCGCGAAAAGATAAATTGCCCACCACACTGATTTATTGCTGAAAAGAAAATTTGTGTGGAAAAAATATATTACGTCTGTAACGTAAGTTTGTGAAAGGAGATTAGTACAAATACTGATTCTTTGCAAACATTTGGTATGCAAATCCTTTTCGCAAAGTTTAAGACGCAGGTGTTGCTACTTAAAAATTATAAATAAAACCGTAATTACTTTTCGAAAAAAAAAAGATTAGGTTTTTAAAACAATTTAAAACTTACTAAATATTTTAGGTATTGGTCTTTTCGTTTCATACAATATTTATAATGAAATATTAGAGATCGACGTAAACATTACACAATCTAATTTGAAAATTGCAATGCAGCAACTTTGACGCCGTTCAACCATAACGGCATTATCTCTAAAATTGCATAATGTTAGTTTGTTTTATTCATTCAGTTTTTAAATATAAAAATCAGAGAAAAATGCAATATATTGAAAAGACGGCTTATAAAATAAAATTCTTCGACCGGTGTGAAGTTAGGCACTCTCGTCTGTCAATTGGAATTGGGAATAATTTTTATTTTATCATTGAAATTAAATATGTAAGCAATGTAGACCAAAATCATCGTAAAATAGGCACATGACAGTTTATTTTTTGTTAAAGTTTTTGTAAACTACAAGTTTTGAACGTATAGTTTGTCTAAATAAGATAGATTAGTTTGATAAATGACGTATATGAAGTATCGAATTCAATTTCTATGAAGGCAAATGCTATGCTTAATAGACAGGAACCGTAGTGACGAACAAACACGCAGCGAACAATTATGAACTATCGATATTTGGTTTAAATAATTATCGAACTCAACTAAAATTATTATTTTCTTATTCATTTATTTAGAGGACAATTCTAGAGTATTAATTAAAGTGTAGAGAATTTAGCGATGAGCGATGACAGAAATAATAGCGAAATCCAATTCGATTACGTACGACTGTAGTAGTAACAAACATTTATTTACTCTCATTATTTGTTATGGTTCTTCATATCTTTATTCTCTTATTTTTATATATAATACATTTCACATGATTTTCTTAAAAAAATTTGTTAAAAAAATTGTTATGGTCATTATTAATTTAAGAAAACAGTGTTTTTCTTTTATTTCATAAGTTATAACTATAAATCTATCGATTCCAACTTCTATGAGAATTAAAATCGAAAATCGATAAGATTCATGGCTGATTACACAACCCATCCCTACTAAATTTGAAGTGAATTGTCAAACTAATCTAAATTATTTAGCCACAATCTAAACTATAACTATAGAGTTATAGTTTTTATTTATTTACTTTAAAATAAAGAAGCAAACTTCACTACGGTCAAGACTAGATCGCAAACACAGATAAACTATGGCGTACGTGTTGATGTTATTGTTTGACAGTATTGTTAATTGGAAAAATAATGATGACTACAAAAAATATTTCAATTTATAATAGCAGGTCGTATTACAATGGAGAAATGGGATACTGTGAAGTTTATTCCGTGCAAATGAATACGCATGTGACTACGTAATTAAGGAGTTTATCATGTTTATTCTTTTCTTTGATAATTAAAAAAAAAATCAACAATATTTGTGCAACAAAATGTTACTGGCCGAAGTGCGATCGTCACTTGTTTTTCCTTCGTTGTTTTTTCCCTCTCAATCACAATCAAAGCGTCACTTCGTGAAAGTGTATCTAATTTACGATTCTCTAGCCGAAATTGTAGATCGATTTCGGTTACGGTCGCTAGCGATAGTCGCGCGGTTGTTGATTTAGGCGCGTAGTTATTTGTGACCGGTGTAAGATGATGGGCCTGTATTCCAGCGGCGCGCTGGGCGGCGTGGAGGTGCTGGAAGGCGGGCTGGTGGGAGGCGAGCTAACTGCGCATGTGCTGAGCGCGCAGGCCGCCGCACACGCCGCGGCGACTGCGGCCGCGGCCGCACATCAACAACAACAAATTGCTGTACAACAAATCAGTAAGTAAACAACAAAATACATAAGCATTCTCTTATCTTGTATTATATACTACTAGCCTCCTTGATTGTCCTCCTAGACCATCGCCTGATGACGCCCACAATTTGAATGATTACCATATAAAAGTTCCTATTTGCCAAATACAAATCAACACCCAATTGTTGCCTTTGTTTTCTGAACCTGACCTTTGTATTATGAAAGGCTTTTCTGGATCTAGAAACTTGTTTCATTATTTTCTTTACAAAATATCTGTGTTGTTTGGTACTCTGGTGTGTTGCTATCAATTACTTACAAAAAACAAATATTTAAAAAATTTTAATTGTGACAACACAAGCATTTAGAATACCATTGATATTAATATAAAAGATAAAAATTAGCCTGTTTGAACAGTTTTGTCTGCATTTTAATTATTTATCTATGAATCATATAATAATTTGTGAATAAATTGTTGTAAAACAGCTATTGGTCTTCCTTGAAATTAATTAAATAAATAAATTGTTATACATAGAATATCACTTCACAATTTAACTTATACAATTACAAGAAAAAAGAAAACTTTTTCATTCATAGACATAACCACCCGATAGTCCACCAGAGCTTTAATTAATATGCATAGTTGTATTTAAAGTACATTAGAACCTCAATAAGTTAAAGTGCAAGGAAAACACAAAGTATTTTAAGTTATAGAGGTTTTGAGTTATCAAGGGTCTATGTTTTAGAGGTTTTGGCCTCTGATGGGAAGGAGACATATTATTTTTTGAAGTTATAGAGGTTTTAATTATTGAGGTTCTACTGTACTTTTATGTCTTCTAATGCAAGGCTATTTACCCCCTCCTGGCAACTCCCATTCATCATTAACTAGCTGTTGCTCCCGACTTCTGTGTAAAATTAAAAAATATAGCATATGTTACTCACAGATAAATTACATTTCAAATGATGAAAGAATTTTACAATCTGCCTATAGTTCTTGAGTTATTTATACATACAAAAATACAAAATTTTCCTCTTTATAATAGTAGTATAGAATAATACAGTCCTCAATATATCTATCAGTTTGTATCTGGTCTGTTCACAACAAAGTTGACTATTGTTCAAATAAACCCAAAAGAAATTGACCAGCAGTATTCCATACTTCCCTCTCAACAGAACTCCAGCATACTTCCCTCTCAACAGAAACATCACCATCCTCTGGTCGGTCGACTCCAGTGAACACGGCAGGCAACAGCGGGGCTGCTTCAACAGGCACCACCTCACCCTCTCCCAGCAAGCTGTTTGTAGGTGGTCTCAGCTGGCAGACCAGCTCGGAGAAGCTGCGGGAGTACTTTGCTATGTTTGGACCTGTGTCCGATGTGCTCATCATGAAGGACCCTGTTACACAGGTAAGGAGTTCTATGTGCACAAGTGTAGAGTGACGAGACAGTCAGGAAAAGTACAGTCGCGTTAATTTGCGGTGATACATTTAAAAAAAAATGATTTATACCTCTTAATAGACAAGGTCAAGGTCCTGCCACTGTCTTGTTAAAGATAATAATAATAATGTAATTTATTTAACAATAAACTGGTGACAGAAAATTGACCCTAGATATAGTAGTTTAAAATATTTTGATCTATGGTTTTATGATAGTAACAATCAATTTGATTAATTGTAAAATCTAGAATTTGATAGTGGCATTAATTTCAGATATATCACATGCTTCTTTATTCGTCAAATAATTTTTGTAAGGCAATCCATTATTTCAAATAAAATTGGGCGTAAATGTAACTAAGTTGCGACTTTATTTTTAAACTAGCTATTCCCGTGCGACATTTGTTATATACAAAATAATTACCCTCTAAGTTTAATGACGTGAAAATATATAGCCTAAAGCGTGACGTAATTGTAGGGCTTTTTATTAAAAAAGGATTATTCAATAATATGCTGTAACTTCTGACATCTTGCAACACAGTAGTGTGTTACGCTTTATTATATTAGTATAGATATACGATGAAATGAATTGAATATGATTAAATGACGTCGCTTTGAATCCTTACAAACTTGCGCAAATGTGTTGTTAAGTACGAATAAGTGATAACTTATTCCTGATTGTCTCGTCAATGTTGCTTATATTGTATAGAAAATTCGTTCGGATTTATTTGACCATTTTTATTTTCAAATTTAAGTAACTAGGTATCTACTATTATCCCTGTTTAAAAAATGGGATTCTTTACAAGTTTTTATATCGGCGTATATTAATATTTAAAACAACAAATTCCAGTTAGGTGTTCTATTTGTAGTTGTGAAGATTGCAGTGTATGAGAAATGTTTTGTTCGTCCAAAGAAGGCGGAGTAGGGGGGGTAGTTGAAGATATGCCGCCGTGCGCTGAAAGCGGTCAGTGTGAGCTTGTGCCTTGCGGCAATAGGTTGTCTGGAATAGGTAGTGCGTAGGGTAATGTAATCTATGTCATTATTGGGGAGATTTTTGTGTCATAAACTGGAAAGTATAGATTTTTTTTAGACTCACTCCCTTTACTCGTGCTTTAGAAATTTGAAATATTTTTCTAACATGTTTATTTTTTACTAGCTGTTCCTCGCGACTCGCCCGCGTGTATTTAAAAAATAATAAAAAAAATTGGTACCAGTAGTTTTTCAGTTATTTCAATACAAAAAAATACAAATCTTTCCTCTTTATAATGTTAGTATAGATGTAGTCTGGAATTAAAAATTGCCGTATTGTTTGGCTCTCACAACTTGTACTCAATTTATTTGGCCACCAATCTTGTTCTCATTTCAACAGTTTTTTCTAGTTTATCGTATCTGTAGGAGTTTTTGGTTTTGTACGTACTACAATTTTACACAGTGAATGCTATTTACTAGATAACGGCTACACCCTACTGAATGTGAGTTTAGTTCTTAAATTTATAGAAATCAAAAACTTCAAAATGATCGATGTTCATGTGATTTTAAAAGCAATTGAGTAATGGAAGTGAGTTTTTTTACTGGCAATTATTTTGTCAGGTAAATGTTTGTGACACAAAGTGTACATTTGGGCTATGGTTGATACTATGTATATAGGAACACTAACAAATCATTTACCTAGATCAGACTGGCATGCTAGACACACTAACAAAAGTCTATCTGCGTAGGCACTTATGCTCTCCATAGTTCTACTAACAGTAACTCAGGTAGTTTTAGCTCTGATGTTGCCATTAATGGTCCAAGATTTTGGTAATTTTTAGTAACTTTTATAAATGTAAGTCAAAAACAAATCCTGCAAAAATTATCTTAATTTTTTACGATCACACCGGTAGAATTGTATTTTATTACAATTGAAAATTATTTAATAACAGTATACCCGATTTGGTAGCGATTTCTATCTCAATTCGTAGTGTTTTCACCGATTTATTGCTATCATAGAATTGTTTTATTTTTATAAGTACTGCCTTTCTAATGCTATCCATCAAATAGTTAAAATTCAATTCAAATAAAGTATTTTGAAATATTTACAAATTCAGTTGGTACATATATATTATGTTGATTTATTTACTTCATATGACATGGCAACACACAAGTGTGTCAGTGTTACTCGAGTATTGTAATTACGATTCCGTACGAATATTGAAGGTTTGATTAGGAGATTTTGCGATAATCATCAATTATAATACACTAGTTGCTGTATTTGTCGTTAGAGTGGTGAGCACGCGGTACACCACACAACTATTAGCTGAGTGCCCTCTTGCCTGATACAACTTCTGTAAACCTTAGCTCTAGTTACGACCCGATGTCTTAGTTTGTGTAAATAGAGCTCTCTCTCGTTCACTTAACCTGTCGTTTGATTGTATACGAGTGGCATTTAGAGCCCGTAGCGAGGAGCGCGCTGGAGTAGCGTAGTAACGCCGGCCGCGCGCAGCGCTCGCGCGGCTTCGGCTTCATTACGTTCCAGGAGGCGGCCTCCGTGGACAAGGTGCTGGCCGTGCCCGTGCACACGCTGGACGGCAAGCGCATCGACCCCAAGCACGCCACGCCCAAGTCCGCGCCGCGCCCCGCCAAGACCAAGAAGATATTCGTCGGCGGCGTCGGCCAGGATACCTCCGCCGACGAGGTGCGCGCCTACTTCTCCCAGTTCGGCCTCGTGGAGGACGCCGTCATGCTGATGGACCAGCAGACCAAGCGCCACCGCGGCTTCGGCTTCGTCACCTTCCACTCGGAGGAGGCCGTGGAGCGCGTCTGCGACATACACTTCCACACCATCAAGAACAAGAAGGTGGAGTGCAAGCGCGCTCAGCCCAAGGAGGCGGTCGCCGCCGCGCCCCTCGCCATCGGCAAGCGCCTCGTGCTGCGCCCCGGCCGCGGCCTCGTGTACGGCGGCGTGGGCGCCGTGCCCGCCGTGGGCGCGGTGGGCGCCGTGGGCGTGGGCGCGCACGCCTACCGCTACGCGCCGTACGCGCTGCCGACGCCGGGCACCATCGTGGCTCCGCCGACGCCGGCGCCGGCGCCCACGCTGCCGCAGTTCGGCGCCGCGTACTCGCTGGCGGGCGTGGACATGTCGTCCTTCCAGGGCGTGGACTGGAGCGCCATGTACGGCCTGCCCATGTACATCTGAGCACCGCCCGCCCCCGCGCCCGCCCCCGCGCCCGCCCCCGCGCCCGCCTACAGAGGTTAGGTCGAAGCAGCTTTTACATTTGTTTTCTCTAATAGTTCCTACGCACGTGCGGCGAGGTCCGCGCGCCGCCGACCCGGAGCGGAACAGTTATCAGTATTCGAGTTTGTTTTGCGGCGACCGGCCCATCGGCGTAGGTTTAAGTCAATTTTTGAACTCGACAAGCAATACGGCCCCCGTCTCGGGACCGCAGGCAAAGATACGCATTTCTTTTTTTTTTATTAAAAATTAATATAAGGCGAAGATCTCAGATAATATTATAGTTTGAGCTGGACGAAAGTAATTTTTTCGTGTATCTGTCTTGGACTTAACGGTAGTTTGTAGTGCACGATCGTTGGTGATTAAAGATTATTATTTATAAACTGTATACTTGATGAATCTCATGCAGATCTGTATTTGTTTCGTAATATTATGTGCACTGCCCTCGGACGCCGGCTGACCGCTAGACGAATTACTACACTACCAGTATTATCTTATTGAGAAGAGTTTGTGCCAAATCACATTGAATACTTAAATGTATTGTCATTAAAGACGACATACTTTTTACATAACGTTGTTAAAGCAGATTAAAACACTGTTTTCAAAATTAAAACGATTAGATACAAGGTCCATTATCTAAAACCTTATTATTTGACGGACAAATCAAACAATATCGATTTTATCTTTATAAAATTTGAAATAACAATCTAGCGAGGCGTCACAAGGCAGAAGAGGGTCAGATTCACGATACTTCCCATACATATCTAACTCGAGTGGAAAGCAATCTCATATAGCATTATTTATGACTTGGTAGTTTTATGATAGCGCTGTCCTATATCGACTCGGTTACTCTCGCAAAAATGATTCGAATAAATTTACAAATATAAATGTGGGTAGTTTTAAATGTCAGAGGCTAAACGAGAGTGAGCGAGTCGAAGTGGACGAGACTTAGTATTATCGATTAGTATAGCAGTTGAGGGAATGCAGACTAACAGCAGTGTCTTGTGACAATAAGCTATGCCACTGTAGATTGTCGCGTCACTTTGCCGCTCGGCCTGCGCTCGGCCTGCGCGTCTTGTATTATAGTTTTACAATTGATGTAGTTTAGTTTGGTACAATTGGTATGCTGGGTTTTCGATTTCCTCCGCCTCTTCTGGTTCAGTGCATGTCTGTATAAAGTGCCAATTGTAGAATTAGATCGCTAACTTACCAGTTTGATTGGTAACGATTTTTGATCGCCTGAGCTCTCTACTCATATTTATTTATAATCAACGTAGTGTTAGATATAATTATATGATACTCTTAAAAGCAATACTTAGTTACACACTGTGATTAGACAAGTATTATACTATAGTTATGAATAAAAGACGTTATATGGTTGTGTTCGTGCAATTTGTAGATTTAAGTCGAAATTTTCTCGGACAAGGTCCTCCAGTATTATTGAATGTTTCCTGATAAATTTTCGGGTCTCTCAAGTACTTAATTTAACCTCGTACTTAAAATTTTTCGATACTTTAAATATTTATTTTATGGTACTTAACTTGTATTGGACAATAAGTCGTTTCGATGCATATCTTACATTTAAAACTTTCTGAAATTGCTCATATTTCGATAATATTTTCTTAAATAAATAAAAAACAGGGTTTGCCTTGAAATGTGTAAGGGGCGTTCTTTAAGCCGAATGGCAAAATCCAAATCGTAAATCTTTTAGAGTCGATGAAAGCGAGACTTTTTTTAACCCTTCCTATAAATGTATTGATTCTTACGTGGCTTATATAGAATTTATGACACCTATTATAATTTTGACGTGGCAAGGGCCAGGCAAAGTGACGCGGATACAGTAGAGGCAAATGCATGCGGTAGCTTCGCCGGCCTCATTCCCACGCCGGCCGGCACACACCTTGTAACCTTGATGTGTGGAAACAAAAACTAAAAAAATCTTTTGCTACAAATACATCGTAAATATACAGGGTTATTTTTTTAATTACCAGAAAAAAACCGATAAAGCAGAATAAATATTCGATCTTTAATATGTAGACTATTTTATCTTGCTTAGCAATCATTAAGTTGACAACAAATTAAAAATTCAAGTGTCAATGTGCAAGGAACACACAAATCAATTTATTGCAATAGACCAAAATTGAGTCTATTTGTAGGATTGTTCATTTTATAAATATGATTATTGCCGGCAATAGAAAGAGCTATGTTTTCTGGTAATTAAAAAACTGTATCAATTTAATGGAGTATTTAACAATTACAAGTGAAATTGCAATCGATGCATTATTTATGAAGTGGTTTCCATACTACAAGGCTACCGAATGCTATACCACATGTGTACACTTACCTATCCTTATTATAGCAGTATTCTTAATATAAGTAGGGTAGAACCTCCTGAGATTATTTGCGATTGCCGGGTTTTTCATATCAAGCACTAAATGCCACATCGTACAAATATCGTGGAAATGCAACTTTAAAGTTTGCAAATTCCGTATCGATTCTTGATTCCTTGACCTCTTGCCAAAATGAAAATTATTGAATTTGATATTGAAAAACTCTGCAATCGCGACGCCCGATGATAACATCTTTTGTATTTTAGCATTTTCCTAAAATTCTCAGTATTAGATGGTTGATATTGTGATGTTTCTTGGTAACGTATCCGCCGTCGGCCGTCGGGCGCCATGTCCGCCGGCCGCGGTGAGATCAGCTCATATAAAATGTGTACTTAATTTTTTCTTATATATATTAATATGTATTGCCCTGTGTAACGCCACTCCGATGAGGAGCGGCTTTACGCAGATATGCCAATATAAGTTTATTTTTTCTCTAAAATACTTGTAATGTTGAATTCGCCGGCGTCCGCCCATGATTGAAAGAGATTGATTTTTTATTTTATGTTTGGTGGACGGGCGCCGGCGGTAGGCTAGCCGTAGTTATTTTGTATTTAGTGGACTTAGTGATTGCCCGTACATCTGTATGTAATGGAGCACCTAGCGGTACCCGATGTGTCATTACATTATTAATATTAGAACAATATATTGTGTGTTTTATTTCGCTTTGCTCCGACCGCGGGGTTAGAATCCTTTGTGACGGGGTGTGGTTGTTTCCTTCACGACATGCTCTTGTATAGTTAGTTTGCACGTCGAGTCTCATTTGCCGAGTAGATTGTCGCCGGGCTACGGGTGAGTATGGGCGGGGGGGGGGCGAGCGGCGGCCACCGGGTAAGTCGGCAGAGTAGCGAACGTTGACGCATGCGTATATATATTTATAATTATGTATACTATATAGCGTAGATTATTTCGTGACTAACATTCGACTCTGACTCGTCTCATGAAGTAATAGGGCATGGTTGGCATGGACTTAAACGATACCGAACGAGTTTCTTCCAGATTCACTGTCAATTCTCTAACAGGCGTTCGCCACACGTTGGTTGTGAAACGTGCTATTATAATATCGCTTTCCAAGATTGGTCTTGCACGAAATTGGGAAAACGGAACGTTGGAATGCACCGTTTCTGAAACTACCCTCATATGTAAAAGTTTAGAATGAAGCGACTGATAACATAAATGGTTCATTCGCTACGTTTGTTGTTTCTCACATCTCGGCAACTTGCAGTATATCTTCGAAAGTGATATTTTTGACGTAGACACGTAGAGTTAGAACTCTTAGTAACGCTTGGCTTGAGGCCTCCAGTCTTCCTCGTTTAACGTTTAAACTATTACGAAATTAATTTGCCAAAAATATCTCGCCAAAACTAATTCGTTTGCTCAATCAATTGTAGAATATTTCGAATGATTCCGCGTGTCGTTTTGGAGCCCGAGTTAACACGCATCTAAAAGTTCTGTGACATGAGATCTTGTATCTATGTTTGCGAAAAACGACCGCTTTCTCGCTGGTGTAGTTTAAGGATAAGACAATAATTTAAAAAGGGGACGTTGCCAGCTCGAACGTTGAAAGAATATTGTTGCGACGTGATGCCATTTTACACATACATTCCTCTCTAGTCATTTTTTACTTAAGGATTTTGTTGAGTGTTTTACGATGAGAAAGTGATACTACTAACCCTTATCTTGCTCAATACTCGTTCTTGCCTCCTAGTTTGTATTATACGAAGGCTTGTAGTTTGTGCCATACACGACGCCGCAGCACAGCAACAGTAGAGGCACTCCATAGCTTCGCAATTCCAGGCTCTCTGGACCAATGTACGACAAAAAGGTTATATTCTCGATTATTAATAAGGTTATAATATACATGGATTATACAACTTTTGGATTGGTATAAAGGTAATGTTAAAAAGTAAATAAAAATACAATGTTGTGTGTTTGAAAGGTGCGGCAGCCGCTAGCGTAGTTACGTAGTGGATGTAGTGATTTTGAAATTTTACATACAATATACTATAGAGGTGTTAAGTATAACTAATCGAAAGCAATAACAAACTTATTTAACTTATTACTAGTAGGCAACGCGCCGCCGCCGGCGCTGAAGGCGCGCGGGCGCGAGGCGGCGGCGGCGTCATCTTGAACGTTATACACTCCGCATACAAGATATTTTTGTATATTAGATTTCGGTGTATTCAGTAGTGAGTTGGTATTTGTATTTTAAACGTTGATACTCGTGATAAAATTACAAACACTTGATAAGTGGAATAATGTGATTTACTTGTTTAATGTAGGGCGCTCGCCGCTTGGGGCGTGCGGCCATGTTTGCTCTTTTGACATTTATCAATGTTGCCATGTGTGTGCAAAGCTTCAAAGTTTAAAATACTACATTATAAAGTTCATACATGGCTATATTCAAACGCAGTCATCCCTATACTATAATTAATTCTAATTTTAAACAATAATTAGCAGCCGCAGTTCTTACCATTGTAATATATTTCTCATTGTAATCTGTTTTTCTCTTCGTAAAGTAATTTAAATTAATAATATATCGTAAGTTGTTAGTGATTTAAAAATTATTTTCCATCTGTTCATATTATTTCCGTTCCCTACCTATTTTGTAAGAATGTTTTAACTTGGCAGCACTGACGTATTTTGGCGCCATTTTCAGATGTCAAAGTGACGCTAGCGTTTTGATATTGCAGAGTCGCAATAGAGGCTGTATTATTAACATTCCTTTGTGTATATTTTGTGTAATCGCATTTTTATTTATGGTAGCGTACCTGTTTGAATAAAGATAGTTTTCTCTTATAATAGTTATAGTAGATATGGGCTGTTTTTATTTTATCTACACCGATTGCTACAGATTATATTGTGCAATATGTAATGGATTTTTCTCTATTGTATAAAGTTGTCAGTTTTAACCCGTAGCTGTAATTGGGGGGATAGGTTGCAGGTGTGTAGATTTCCTAAAATGATTTAACTTGTTTGTCCCGGACCATAGATTATATGATTGACTTTTTTTGAATAACTCATTTTTTATACTGGCCTATAATGACGACAATAAATGTACTATTTAAAAAAATCTATAGTTTTTATAATTTGATAATCTGTTTTAAATTTTTATCAATATCAAAGTAAACGGTACTAATGGCCAGTTTTTATTGTCTTTAATTACATGATCTATGTGAAGGGATTTTAGTGAGAGTGTCGCTTCCGTTGTTAAGATCTGAATGTTTTTTTTGTAATAGTACCCACCATAGGGTCAGTCATACTGTAGTTATGTAAACAGCGCCTGGTTTGAGCGGGAATTGAATCATAGTAACACTATGCTTCTTATTCGGAAGGCGCCTACACCATAGGCGGGGACTCCTAGAGCCCCTTAGCAACGCTGTAGTGAGCAGGCCGCGCGCCTCCTTTCGAAGCCTTTAAAGTAACAAAATATTCTATGGTTCATCTTCACTTAGTCAAGTATTAGAAATAAATGGTAATAAACACAGCCGATCTTTCATTTATCGCTTTTTCGTACCTTGAATTAGTTTTACTATATTTTGTTTTTAATACCAAAAACGTAGTCAGCTTCGAGACCCATGTTGGGCGCCAGTACAGATCATTTTATTAGTTTTAAATCTACCCCCAGTTTTGAGTAGTGTCTAGTAATGTGGGTAGTACGAGAAGTTCTTTCAGTGTATATTTGATATAGCCTCTACCGAAACAAGTACGCTCTTCGACTGGGACAAGTGTTTCTCTTTTATAAAATCAAGTAAGCAACAATTCTTACGTACGTTCTTATTGGCTAGCTATATCAGTATAGACTGTTTGGAGGAGTTGGCGATTGGACCTAGATGCATGGTGACGTCAGTACAGTATGCAGCGAGTTTTAGCGGTGGAGTTGTAGCGAGCATGACTGGGTGCCCACTGCCGACCGCTGCCGAGGACACGTCCGGCGTGGAAGACGGAAGATCGACGACTGGCATTTTTATACAAGGCAATACTGAACTGAGCATTAGACTGAGACAATGTCTCTTTTCGGTAGACGCTTTGTAATACTGAAAAGAGGACCAACTGTGTGTACGATTTTTTTTTCAATTGGCGATTTTTTTTAATTTGGTCAGTATTGTCTTGTTTTGCAGGCGACTGCTGCCCCAGGCTGAGTTCATCCTTATCTTTACAATAGAAGTGCATCCCAGTAAATTAGATCTGTAGACGAATAGACATATTTGGGTGCTGGGTTTTAAAAGTTGGTAATATAATTGTAGATGAATGGATCAGTTTTTTTTCTTATAATAGTGATGAGGTTCACTTGAAACGCTTTAAGGGAGTTTATTTTTTGAAATTATCGAGTAGTAGTAGTTTTTAGTAGTTTAAAGATTTAGATGAGAATTTTAAAAGCATATCATCAAAACCCCATGATGTAGACACAAACATGTTGTGCCTTACTTTAGTTTTGAGACGGTATAAATAACGCTTTGTCGATGGAAATGCTGGCAACTCTAGACGTAGAACTCGGACCAAAGACAAATAGCTTGGGAAATGGAGACAATATTTTTTGTAAAAATTTATCGTTGTTTTGAAACTTTGGCGTTGAGACGTCATTAAATACATTACGAATTAGATGTTTTGTTTTTTACATGATGGTAGTGTATTTTATAGAAAACTATTTGTAAACGAGGAACAGTAAACGATAGCGACCCCATCAGTCGTAGTACAAAGTAAATTAAGTATTTTGTAATGGAAAATTGTAATGTCACTTTTGACATGTCTTCCTTAAAAACGATAGACTGATGTTAGTCACCCGTTATGTACCGTTTGATATCCCGTCTCGCTGGGATGCACTAGGTTTGGTTTGACGTAGGAATGCCATAGACAATGTGAGGGCGCTTGTTCGGACCTCAATCTGTCACATTTGACGTTTAAACTTATTAAAATTATATAACTAAATCAAGGACATGGTCTGAAAAAGTGCTTTTTCAAATTAAACGAATGGTTTTTATTGGATGTAGTTAATTAAGATTGTTCAGTAGATGTACCCCTGTACGAGACTAACGCAGTGTGCCTCATGATGTGACAATATCCTTAGATTGCGTATTTCAGTCTGTCTTTATTGTCTGCGAATTTGTTATTACCACTTTCTTACTTGTTGAATTTCCGTTTTTATAAAATATTAAATTCAAAAATATCACAGCTTGTGGTAAAAATGAATACGTTTATCTGTGATTTTATGGACTTGTAATTATTTCATTAAATACGTCGACATTTCTAGTCATTTTAGTTATTGAAGCGTTTAGTATAGTCGAGAGGTGATTTTGAATCAGTTATAGTTTAGTGTTGTTTTTGCCAGTTTTATTGGCACGGCGGCTTGGGTTTCGCACGAGACGTGTGGTTTCGTGCGAGTTACAAGTCGCCTTCCAACATTTAGTTAACACCCTGTATATATCTAGAGTAAGGAAATGTCATACTCAAAAATTGTATGTGTAAGTTAAAATATTTCGTATTAGGGGTGTCTAGATTAGGTATTTTCTCTATCTCTCTCTTGTTTGGATAATTGAAATTTGAATAATAGTTTTTTTCTATGAATTTCGAGTAGTTTTGGTCGTTAAAGTATCGGGCTTGGGTGGAGTGTTTACGAACTGAATACGTAAAATATTTCAATGTTGTTTCGTTTGAATTAATTAAAACAATCTAACAACACTTCACTCTTTCCCCGATTGTTTTTTAGATATCAAATTAATATTAAATGCCCCACGAATTTGTAATATTTTAAGACCATAACCGAAAGTTCATATTTACATTTAGATGTAGCAGATCGTTTGTAATTCATCCTTTTATCGGGTATGTATAGATTTTTTACTGTAATTGAACTATATCATTACATATGGCAACACAATTGTTCTGTCAAACTGTGTTGTTATATACAAGAGGGAAATGTGATTATTTTCGTTTAAGAATTATCAATATCTGAATTCTAATAATATAGACAGATATAGCACATTTTTAAGGACCTAATAAATGTTTTATTGGTAACGAAAATTGATTACGAAGTTGCTAAAATAAAATCGTCATATCGTAACGTTGAGCATGAAAATTGCATTTGGCAAATACAATTTTGGGAATTAACATTATTTTATAATGGGAATGGTCACATATCCTTAGAGTATTCAAACAAGGTTCTATTTAACTAGTCGAGCGTAGTTTTTAAATATGAAGATATATGTATTGAGAGTTTTAAATTAGCTTTGGATATTATCTACATGGTAACACTGGCCGGCGCGGAGCTCCCGCTGCGGCCACATCGCTGCGATTTGAAATTCGAACAGTTTGAAAATAAACGGTTATTTAACGAATAAATGGTTTACAATTCGACTTGTATTTTTATTACCTCTTACATTATAGTCTTAAGGAAGTTCTAATTACGCTCTCAGTATAATAATAATAATTAATTAATTAATTAATGACCTCAAAAACACTCAAAAACAACTCAACAAACAACTCAAAAACACATCGCAACCTAATATACTTGAACATAAAATGCAAACGGGAAAAAATACATTATTTGATTATAACTGATGATTAAAATTGCCGAGATAAAAAAACACTAAACATTAGGCATTCTAACCATGTGTTGCAATGCAGAACTGATAGGGCCTCTGCTCAGCTATATGTTAGTACCCCTGGGGGTAAAAACGCTGATATTCTGCAAAAGCCTTTGTGTCCTCCGTACGTCAGTTTTACATAGTGAATGTGATCATTCTCCTTAAAGTTATGAATAATAGAAATTAAGATTAATCAAAGAAATTAAATTAGAACAGAACCGCTGAGTAATTTGAAAACCTGAGACAATATACCACTAACCAGAGGTTGAGAAAGGCGTATGCCGTGTGGGAGGACTTTACAGCCTCGAGCTTTAGGGTAAAAGAAGCTAAACTGAACTCTAAAACATAGGAAATAAAATATCCAAATTTCAATCGACACATTGTTAAAATTGAGATATATTAAATCAGTGAAAACTATACCAGAGTTCTGTCCGTATCTAATTAGCGCCAAAAGCAACACAAACCTACACTGATACAGCGAAAGTACACCTTCAACTAGAATGTTCGGTGAAAGTCCAGGTCCAGGTTCATCTGCAGAGCGATCCCTTGGGATTATCCATCTATGATACGTGTCTATCAAATGATCAAAATATACTTAGTTACAATGAGAGACCAATTAAAGAACACATTTGAAACTATCGCACAACTGTTCTCTCGCTTTGGTTCCTCTGAGCCAATATGGAGGTGCAATACTCGATGTTTACTTGTGCAAAACAGTTGAAGCCTGCAAAACAATCGACAATCGCATAGCAGTTGTGCGTAGTTTAGTCAAAAGTTCACATGTTAATTTTACTCTAAAACAGGAACCAAAATAAAATACTACTAGCGCCATCTATTATAATTTTAATGTACTACAACTTCATCCGAATAGAATTTATTTTATAGTGTGTCTAAATAATTTAGATTAGTTTGACAATTCCTTTCAAATTTAGTAGGGATGGATTGTGTAAAATCAGTCATGAATCTTATCGATTTTCGGTTTTTATTCTTATAGAAGTTGGACTCGATACATTCATAATTATAATTTATGAATAAAAAAACACAGTTTTCTCAAATTAACAATCACCCGAAGAGCAATTACAAATAATGGGAGTAAATAAATATTTATTACTACAGTCGTACATAATAGAATTGGATTTTGCTATTATTTCTGTCATCGCTAAATTCTCTACACTATAATCAATACTAGAATTGTCCTATAAGTCAAGAAAACAATAATTTTAGTTGAGTTCGATAATTATTTAAACCGAATATCGATAGTTCTAAATTGTTCGCTGCGTGTTTGTTTCGTCACTACGATACCTGTCTATTAAGTATGGCATTTACCTTCATACAAATTGAATTCGATACTTCATATGCGTCACATATCAAACTAATCTATCTTATTTAGACACACTATAGACAGAAAAATAATTACAAAACGAGAATTTGAACTTATAGCAAGGACGTTATGCATGAAGGAGCGTATGCTGTGGAAGATGATGGGAGACCAAAGTTCCAGTAATGACCTGATAAACAAACAACGATGGTAAAATAAGCACTAGAGTATACAAGTAACGTTTTCCTTGTTACGGAAGCTAAAAAAAAGCGTCTTAGATTTTCATTATAAACTACTAATTTAACTTTGTCCATAATAAATAGGACTTAAAACTTTAGAGCTTGTGTCAACAGTTATTATTATAATAAAAAACAATTATATTTCTTTAGATATCAACGTTACACACCTGACCATTGTGAAGTAAAAAATGTCGCTTACTCGTACATTTTACTCGAGTTTAACATCGCATCTGTCTAATGAAAAAAAAAACAATTATAAACGCATTTCGCAAACATCTCACGTGCGCACGAAGCGCTTTATTTGTTCCTTGAATAAACGACGCGAGCTTTAGAGCGCCGTAATTGCTGGAGAGTGTTCCCGAGTCTCGCGCGGTTTTCATATTTTTTAATGTCCGAGCATGCGGGCGGCTCGTTCACATTATGCCACGTCATTTAATTTTACTCCATTCTAAATTGAATTGAAACTACTGATATTTTTATTAAGTATGAAATGTTTTAATAATAAATAAAAGTTAAATATAAATAAAAATGCAAATTAAGTAACAAAATAAATAAATAATAATTTAGCTTTTATTGAATTGCAAAATAATGTACTTGTCTAGCCTTGATGATAAAAATTCGAATATGTCTAGTTCAAAAACACAAGTTTTCAATTTTATTTCGTAAAATATCGGTTACAACGTTCAGTGTAATGGAGCCAGTGTCCACAGGTCCACAGGTTGCTAAAACATTTCTTATTTCCGACCGCAACGCCCAAATAATGACAATGGCCGAGTTTAAATTATTCGCACGCGCGCTCGTGGAATGTGCTTTGATTTTTTAATCAAAGGCATAGATTAAAAATATTAGACGTTCATTTTGGCGCGCGAAATGCTCTATGTTAAATTTATGACATTCGACAAAAATTTAAATCGTTCCACGGAAAATTATTACGATGTGCTTTTATTTGCATTTGGCGCGAAATACGCAAGAGGAATTTTTTTTAATATTGTTGGTTATACGCAAACATTAAATTCCTTCCCAACTACTTTTTCTCTCTTAGTACTTATTTAAAAGAAAACATACACATTTATAATAATAAATCACTATTTCCAACAATGTCTGAATGTACGGTTTGTTTGTGACACACACGAAATCACAAATTTTACGCGCGAAAACACTGGACGGGAAAAATTGTGCAACTGTCAATGTCAGGCAGAAGTAACGGCGAGTATAAAGCCAGCGGCTTAGAAAATTGTACAGAATGCTTGTAAATAAAATAATAAAAGGAAACAAAGAAACGCATAGTAAATATTTTACGCGTGAACAATATTTCTTACTACATTAGATAACTTAAATAACAAAGATAACAGTCCTATAATACAATCTTAAATTAATTTAATCCTTTTTGCCTCTAAAACCTAAAAACCA
Source organism: Papilio polytes (assembly GCF_000836215.1). NCBI lineage: Eukaryota > Metazoa > Arthropoda > Insecta > Lepidoptera > Papilionidae > Papilio > Papilio polytes. The sequence goes on from NW_013527248.1 coordinate 123,334, forward strand.
TTCACTAATGTAACGAGTAATAAAAAAACAAATGTCATTACGAAACCAACGTAATCATTTTTCCCGCCGAACGGCCAAACGGGCGTAATGGCCTGTGAAGTGATAAGCCGCGCCTCACATCGCAAAATTTATGACCGAGCCTGACATAAACCTCTAAATCTAATACAGAATAACTATAACACATTGTTTATGTGAAATAGTAAACTGCCACATAATTCCTTGATTTTCCTTTTTTATCCATCGCTGTACAAAGAAAAGGAAGTCAAATCTACGTAAATATTCCCTCGTATACATTATAGAGGGATAGAAAAGTTGGAACAATTTTGCGCGCTGCTTTTTTTTGTAGTACAAAGTGAGAAACGAGTAAGCGGCTACGTGGAATCCGCATTCACAAATGCGTTGCCTACCTTTAATTAACAGAGGACGTACAAAAAGAGTATAATTCCCCTATCAATATATCCCATTCTCTACCAAATACACTTGCCCTTCCCATCTTCTTTGTATTCTTTACAACATATCTTGTTTATATTAACAGAGACGTTAATATACATTGTAGTTAATTGGAACATTATTCAACACGAAGCGATCCATCATGGCGGCTAGCTGAGAGACGCCGCACCTGAGAGCGCCCTCTAGCGGCTAATCTGCGTCAGTCCAGTTATTAATTAGAACTAAATCCAACAGTTTATGGTTGTTATGTGTTTGATAAAATTAATTTCTAAGTTAAGCAATAGCTGTTGCTCGCGACTTCGCCCGCGTAACATTAAAAATAGCCTATGTTACTCACAGATAAATAACCTTTCTAACGGTGAAGGAATTTTTAATATCGATCCAGTAGTTTTTGAGTTATTGCAATACATACAAAAATATTAATCATTCCTTTTTATAATATTAGTATAGTTTCACAGTTTCCAAGACTTTGTAAAAGATTTTTCCAAGATTTTATCTATACTATAATAATAAAGCGTAAACACACACTTCTTTGTTGCCTTAGATGTCAGCAATTACAGCATATTTATAAATAAAATGCCCTACACTTACGTCACGCTTTAGGCTATATATTTTAACGCCATTAAACTTAGTAGGTAAATATTTTGGATCAAAACCCTAATGTAGAAAAGAGACCATAAGTTCCTGCTAACATCAAGGAAGCAAGGTTGCCATAGTTTGTCATCATGTCATGTCATTTTGACTTTTGCAATTGACAATTTGACAAATTTTCGGATGATGTCACACGGGAACAGCTTGTATCAATTACATCTCAATGCTGCTTATTTTAACACAACTTAATTTTTAAATATTAAGATAAGACGAATAAAATCACTTTTAATATATCCTAAATACTTTATACATGAAGTTTCAAAGGGTCTATTCACAATAATCACTTAGAAAATCATAAATTAATTATTTATCCGCCATGTAGCGAGGCTAACAACCGCTTTATTCAATTTTAGCTATTTTGGCGCCAACGCGAAATGGCGCGCTAAATGACCTGTGAACCTGATAACACGGTATGTGCCACATTGTACTGGCGACAGCGATTTATAATCTTATGAACTACATTTAGTATGAATTCATAATTTGTATAAAATACATCACACATAAAGAACATGAATTATTGCCTGGCTGATCAATTCCACTCATATGAAGACATCAAAAAATAACTTGATTCGTGGATAGCCTCAAAAGACGAACACTTCTGGCGTCAAGGTATTCGAGCTCTACCAGAAAGATGGGAAAAATTTGTGTCTAGCGATGGGCAATACTTTGAATGATTCATTTGTAATCATTTTTTTTACAATAAAGTTATATTTTTATCGAAAAAAAAAGCGAGAACTTAGTTGCGCACCTAATATATAATTAACAAGTTTGTATTATGTGGGAAAAAAATAATCGAGTAGTTTTCCATACTTGGATAGCCAATAGATTTACTGTTTTCATATTTTAAATAAATTGAAAGTTATGGCTCCTATACCTTTTATTAAACTCTCATTTATGTAATTTAATTTCTTAAAAAGAAGCATTAAATTGCTTGTCTTAACTAATATCGATTTTTATTATTAAAATCGCTTCTCGTGTGTAACAAACTCTCGTCCTTTACATTGTACAACTCATTGGTTTTCTATCGCCATTTATCGCGACGGTAAATGATTTGTGACGTCACTGCGCTTTAACAAACTTCTATGGGGACATCAGTTTTAGTCGAGAACAATCGACCTTTTGAATGTAATTTATAAATTAAAAGATTATATTATTATTAAGAGACTAGCTGTTCCCTTGCGACTTCATCCGCATGAAATTAGGAAAATTTTAATTTATTGTTTACATTTGTCAAATTATCAATTGCAAATGTCAAAATGACATGACATGAAGACAACCTTGCTTCTTTGATGTTGGCAGCAACTTGTAGTCTCTTTCCCATATTAGGGTTTTTATCCAAAATATTTACCCCCTAAATTTAAAGATGTTAAAATATATAGCCTAAAGTGTGGCCTTGGTGTAGGGATTTTTATTAAAAAAAGAATTATTCAAAAATATGCAGTAATTGCTGGCATTTTACACAAAGAAGCACAAAGAAGTGTGTGTTTACGCTTTTTTTTATTTATAGTGAGTAAGTATAGATATTAAAATAGCTATGATAGAAAATAAAAGGCTGTGAATACCAAGAATAAGTAGTCTGATGTGACGTAAATTTATAAATTCTAATAGTAACGGAGTTTAGTCTATACAAATTTATATTAGACGTAACAAAAAACAATTATTTTCTTAATAATTAACGTATAGAACTAGGGACTCTTATTTTAATAAACTTTTTAGGAACTTTTTAACAGCTTTTTGTCTCAATATTTTACGTTTACGTTTTCACAATTAAAAACTAGATGGCGGTAGGTGTTCAAACTAAAAAAATAAAATTATAAAACGAAACTAAATTAATGTATACTAGGTGTTTTAATACTTTTTGCTTCCTTTTATAAGCCTTAATGTGATATTTAAAAAATAAATAATTCAATTACAATGTTCAATTAAAACAATAAAACATTTGTAAAGTCGGAAACGGAACGGTCTTGACTCTGGCATCTGGCATTGACAATCAGCTGTTTATTAACCTAAAAAAGTAAAAGTTGAGAAATCGAAATAAATAAACATTACATATTATAACATATTAATATCCAAAATGCGATATCTATCACAAATATTTCAACCTGTTATCACAATACCAAGGGATGCGGTCATTAAAAATACTGAAATAACTTGTAAAAGTCAAAAAGTAAGTCTCGACAAAATAACATTAAATTCCTTATTTGTTTAATTAAAACCTTATTTGTTTTCCAGCTTCTCTTAGAATGTGGTCTAGTCCGACCGACCAGTGCTGGATTCTTTACGTTACTGCCTTTAGCTCGGAGAGTAGTTAATAAACTGGAAAATTTGGTAAATCAATGTATGGAGGAAATTGGAGCTCAAAGGATGTCTTTACCATCATTAACTGCTTCTAAACTGTGGGAAAAGACTGGTAGATTACAAGATGTTGGCGTGGAGTTGCTAAAAGTCGAAGATAGACATGGAAAAAAGTATTTATTGTCACCTGTGAGTATTTTCACTCGGTATGTTTGGATATGTTTTCGGTTAATGGAAACTCGGTTTAATATATCTTTCAGACACATGAAGAAGCGATGGCAGATCTATTAGCAGATATTGGACCGTTATCTTACAAACAATTACCACTACTGTTATATCAAGTGAGTTTTAATTAATAACTTTTGTAACTTCATCTGCAAATAATCAAAGATTTAGTAATAAATATACTCTATGTTACTCACAGATGAATTACCTTTCTAACGATGTAAGAATTTTTAAAATCGGACCAGGAATTATGATTTATTTCAATACATACAAAAAGCCAAAAATACAAATCATTCCTCTTTATATTATTAGTGTAGCTTTTGCCCATAACTCTATCCCCGGGGAATTAAAAAAGTAGCCTATGTGTTCTTCCAGACTATCCTCTACATCTATGACAAATTTTATCAAGATCCGTTCAGCAGTTTAGGCTACAAACTCTAACAAACATCCATATAAATACACATAAAAAAATCTAAATTTTAATCTTAAATTAAAATATTACTAAGATAAACTACACTTTGCAATGTTAAGGCTAAACTAACAAAATGTGACATCATTTTGCCCTTACAATATTCAATGTATAGCTTTAAAGATAGAAGACCGAAGAAAGTATAGATGGATTGTGTGGTAGAGGATATAATAAGGGAGTGACTTCAGATATGGCTGATAGATATGTACAAGAGCAACACATATTGTGCTGACCCTCCATAGGGACAAAGGCTGCCTACCTACTTAGTGTGTATGCACTACTCTTCTATACATCTCTATCCTGAATATCTGACACCCCCTTTAGTTTCTTAATATTTTATTTTTCCTTCCTTGTATAACTTTTTAGATAAGCAACAAATTCCGTGATGAACCTCGTCCGAAGCACGGCCTCCTGCGTTCCAGAGAGTTCTCTATGTTAGACGCGTACGGCGCGCATACAACACCCGCGTGTGCGAGCGAGACATACGATAGAGTGACAAGCGCGTATAGAAAACTGTTTGACATATTACAACTACCAATACACAGGGGTAAGTTGTTGCTGTCTTTATCGTTATTTAAGAGTGTGAAACTGTAGACTAGTGATTTCCAAAGTGAATATCGACCCCTAGGGGTCTATGACAACATGCAAGTAGTTTACGTCAGCGAAAAAATATTTGGGGGTCCTAGAAATGAAAATTGGAATCCATGATAGTGGATCTTATATACACTGATAGTAACTATTTACTTAGAAATTTGTTTTGAGTAGATTTAATTCAATTAATAATTGTATAAATTATAATAATATGTTTTTTAAAGTTCACTACAGTTAGAAATTTATAGGAAATCAATATCAGGTAAGTAGGGGGTCTACGCAACACGGAAAAAAATAGCAAGGGGTCTACGACACAAAGTTTGAGGAACTCGTGTAGACAATATTAAAACCAACTATTTGCTATCTGTTCCCTATAGCTTTATCTGTATCATAATATAAAAATAGTTTTTTTTCAAATACTCAAATGATAATATACTTGCTGAGAATTTAACCATGGCAACTTTGATTCTTTGCAGCTATAGGCTTATACTTTATGTCCCTTTCTATTAGAGCTATATTTTCCTATTCATTCTCCCTTAAATTTAATAATGTGAAAATAAATGTATAACTCAAAAATATGCATTAACTAGCTTTCGCCCGCGACTCCGTCTGCGCGGAATTATAAAATCAAAAGTAAGTAGCCCATGTGTTCTTCCAGACTATCCTCTACATATATGAAAATCATCAAGATTCGTTCAGTAGTTTAGGCTACAAACTCTAACATACATCCATCTAAATTATCCCATTTATAATATTAGTAAGATTGACATCTCATATAACAAAGTGTATATGTTTTATTATATTCGTATTGAAACTTTTATATACTCGTAGTGTCAGCCCCGAGTGGTGCCATGGGTGGCACTCTCTCACACGAGTGGCAACTACCCGCTGATGCTGGAGAGGATATCCTCGCGGTGTGTCATAAGTGTGATAGTATCGCTCGTGCACACAACGAGAGTAAAGTCTGTGATAAATGTGCGAGTGAGACGCAATATGTTAACAGTATTGAGGTAAGAAAGAGATAGTTATAATTTTTAAGACATATTATTTTTTTAACAGTAACTTCGCAATTAAATAGTTTTTTAGGGTCTGTCCCAACACCGGCTGATAGAGGCTCAGATAGCTTAAAAGTCAGAGTACCAAAATATTTTATACGTTGGATTGTTTTCTGACAATTTACAACCTTAGTGTAGTGAAACCGAACTATTGGCCTAGGTGGCCTAGGTGGCCTAATCGTCCCAGTAGTTTTTGAGTTTTTTCAATACATACAAAAATACAAATCTTTTCGTCTTTATAATATTAGTATAGATAAGTTGAGGGCTATGTGATGTATAATTTGGGTGTGGGCTTGCATTGCCCACTCCCCCAGGTGGGGCACACGTTCGTGCTGGGCGCGCGGTACAGCGCCGCGCTGGGCGCGCACTACACCGCGCGGGACTCCACGCCTACGCCCATATTTATGTCCTGCTACGGGATTGGAATAACCAGGTAATTATAAAATATTCGGTTTATATTTAAAGTGTTGCCCACAAACTTCATTAGTGCGGAATAAAAAAAAATGTCTATAACATTCTCGCGTGCATTACCTTCTTTCCAGTTAAAGTCCCGTTAAAATTGACTCAGCCGTTTCTGAGAGTTGTCGGAACAAACGCGAATTGCGGACACACAGAAAAAAAAATCCTATTTTTGATATGAGAAACGCAAATACATCATTTTAAAATCTGGATTTTATATTTAACACACACATTTTTATTTTATTAACTGTAGTTCGTTACAAGAAAGAGAAAATAGATATGATTTTACGTAAGAGTAAAAGAGATAGACTGTTAAAATATTGCTATAGGTAATAATGTAATTATTTTGAGCACGTGTGTAATGTCAAGTATAGAATAAGGTTTTAGTGCGATATTTGTGACAGGTTGCTAGCGGCCAGTGTGGAGGTTTTAGCTAACGACAAAGCACTTCGTTGGCCGGACGCCATCGCTCCATACAAACTTCTTATAATTGGACCTAAGGTATGTATTTCTACATAACTCAAAAACTACTGGGTAAAAACTAATTAAAGTCTTAATTTACTTATAATATTATTATTTAAGCCGTCTTTAGTTCGTTTTTGTTAATGTCTCAGAAATGTTTAAATAGCTTAACTACTGGGTAGTTTTGATTTAAAAAATGAGTTCAAAGTATGTATTGAAATAACTCAAAAACTACTGGGCTAAAAATTCTTTCACCATTAAAAAGCTGCGTGAGTAACATAGGCTGTGTTTTTACTATTTTTTTACACTTATACGTAGACAAAGTCGCGAGTAACAGTTAGTAATTAATAAAATTTTTAAAACCACATTAATTGTTAAGTAATTTGTAATTCAGTACGTTCTTAAAATGTCAGGAGGGTTCTAAAGAATGGTCTATGCACGGCTGGGAGGAGGTGCAGACCCTGGGCCAGGAGTTGGAGGCAGCCGGGCTGGCGGGGGAGGTGCTGCTGGATGACAAGCATAGTCATACAATTGGCAGGCGGATGAAGGCCGCTGACAGGTCTGTTAATGTCCGCAAAACTTTATACTTCAATTAATAACCTAACATTTCTTTAATTTAAAACTAGACTGAGTATTTAATATATTCGAAAACACCTAAAAAGGATTGATAAGTAAAAAAAATGAGATTCGAACTCGATTTTTTCATTATTTTTTTAGAATTTTAATTCTCACGTCCACTGTAGATGTTTTGAGTTGAAATAATATATCCTATGACACTCTTAGGAAGCAGACAAATCTAATGACACATCAATCAACAAAATCTGTCCATTACTTTAGGGTGTAGGCTGTTACAAAGAAAACATACAAACCCATATATTTTTTTCAGAATGGGTTATCCGATGATAGTAGTCTGCGGCCGCTCGACGACAGAAAATCCACCTAAATACGAACTGTATGTAAGCAAAGGTGTCGGCTACACGAAGCCAGTCTTACTGGCACGCACTGAACTTATTACTGAAGTGGCAAGGATTGCTGGAAATGGTAACATTGATGTAACTGTCAAAGATAGCAAGGAAAAACATGTGGTTGAAAATTAAAATGCTTGCACCAAATAATTGATGTTTTTTTTTATCCTCACCTGTAGAAATAAGATAAGCTAACAAGCTATAAGATTACCGAATACACAATTTTTATTGCGTTTCTTTTATAAAGGTAAATTGGCTGTACAGCCATATAGCTTTTGTCTTTTAGACAAACAAAAACAAACGTCAATGTCATTGAAAATAAATGAAATTAAAAAAACACAGGAAATAACGAATCGATTTTTGTAAGAATCGATATTTTAATTAAAGAATAAGTAAAATCTAGCTTTATTCTTGAAAGTTAGGTACTGCAGTTTACCCTTATAAATCAATTTCATTTATTGCTGTTGCAAATGTCTACAATATCAGTAATTTATTAAACTCGAAATAAACTTCATTTTTTTTTTTGGGACTTTGAACCTTTTTGGATAGCAAACATTACAGAAACGAAATCGATATTTTGACACATCGATACAATCTATTATGTCATGTCATTCCTTGTATATTCTATTGCACAATAAGTGATTTAAAAAATAAATATCGTCATCGCAATTCATAAAATAATTTAATTATTCTAGTCTTGATTTATTCAAGCTGGCATCAAAACGATTATACGTGTTAGGCTTTCACGGCTTTTCACCAACTGTCCCTTTTCGTACTGGTTTTCGTAGGTAAGTTATTTAAAATATTATAAAAAGGCAATTTATATAACTTAAAATAATTTATAAATATGTTATTTCACCAAGTGTGCATAATGTGACAAGATTAGAAACAGCACGGAGTAATAAGATTGTTTTTTTTTCCATTTAATGGAAGTTTACATTTCAATTATGATATTAACGAAAGTACAAAATTATCATCAATGTTTACTACACTTTTCATCACTAGTTTTGGTTTAACCTAACAAAAGTTTTCTTATCCAACTGACAAAGTGGGTAATGTTTTTCGCGGGTAAGTTTATTCTTATGTATGTATGTCTGTAAATTCTATTTTACAGCCTACAGCCTAATCTACTAAACTGATTTTGTTAAATTTGGTATCATAAGACCCGTCTCTTGAGTGTCAAAGTAATGGTATCACCACAAAACACTTACAGTTGATGTGAGAATTAAATTTCTATAAAAATGGTGGATAAACTGAGTTCCAATCTCACTTGTAATTGCTTTTTATTAGTTTTTTAATATTTTTCAATAACATTAATACATAGAAAGTAGTCAGTTGAGATATTAAGATTTTTTAATTAAATAAATTGTTTACATTACAATTCCCATGTTCATTTTATTAATTACAGCTTCTACCAGTGTCGCAACAAATCGGGCATGTCTAATTACGCGGCAGAAGCACCAGCGGGCCCCGGGCCGGGCGGTGCTCGCATCTCCCCCATACCTGTAGAGTATACTTCATACTCTGTACTCAAGAGATACAATGATATTGTCAAGTCTAAAGAAGATAAACGGGAGTACAGGTAACATAAATTAGTACAACTAACTAAGTTAAACCCAATAAATAGCTTTAGGCGAGGTCCCTTTGTTTAACTTGTTAAAAAAAAAACTAAAACAAAGGTTTTTTTTTAACATGTGTAAATACAGCCAAAGAGGTTGCATACTGGCCAGCAAGACATTGCATGGAAAAGATGCAGACAAGAGGTCAAGATGTGATCACGATATAGTTTTGTTAATTAATTGTAAATATGTAGATGAGTTTAAAAGTTATTTTAGTTGGAAGTCTTCCGACTAAAATAACTTTATGTCTTGCTGACCAGTATGCAGCCTCTTTGGCTGTATTCACACTTGTCAGTAATTATAAAAATAATAAAAATTTTGCCCATATTACATACAGTGATAACATAGCTTATTAATGGTGCAAGGATTTTTGAATTCGTCCCAGTAGTTTTTGAGTTATTTCAATTCATACAAAAATACAAATCTTTATAACATTAGTATAGACTAGCTTATTAAAAAAAAACCAAGTATCCTATGTGTTCTTCCAGACTATCCCCTACTATGCCAAATTTCATTGAGATCCGTTCAGCAGTTTAGGCTACAAACTCTAACAAACATCCATCTAAACTTTTACATTTATAATATTAGTATGATATATAAAACCATTTTTGATTGATATATGTTAAAATTTATTATGTAGAAACTTTAAATAGTACAAGATAATAGTCAAGAGTAGGCCCTGCCTGAAACACAGGTACTACCAGTGGGTAATCATAGTTCAGAAGACAGAGTCCCATGGAATTTGTACTAAATTGTTTTGCTATAATAAAGATTTTTATTTTCAGAGGTCTAGAGTTGACGAATAGATTGAAAGTGCTGTTGGTTAGTGATCCGACCACAGACAAGTCCGCTGGGGCTATGGCTGTTAATGTTGGTGAGTAAAATATTATATCTATGGTAAATTGAATATTTACTTGTTTTCTGTAAACTTTTGTATATCAATGACATTGACAATGTGTTCTAATTTCAAATAATTCAAATTCTTCCTTTTTCTAATGGCTTGAGACCTAAAAACATGTAAATACTTCTTGAACACAAAGACATTTAAGAAATGTAGACTAGGCATAGTGAATTTTTTCACCGGTACTTTCTCTGAAAGGTTTCAAGTTTAGTGCCACCTTTTGTATTGACATGTCATAAAACATCACGTCGTGTCATTTTGACATTTGCTATTGATAATTTGACAAATGTAAACAATAAAATGATTTTTTTTATAATTTTTTATGCGAATGAAGTCGCATGGGAACAGCTAGTTTTGATATAAAATAAATTAGTGTCTTAAAATAAAATGTAATTTTTTATATAAACTGAAGCTGAAACTAAGTGTTAAAATAAATTAATGAAAATTCAATTTATAGCGAGTAATATAAATATAAAATACTAGCTTTCACCCACGACTCTGTCCACGTGGAATAAAAAGGAACAAAAGCATGTAGCCTATGTGTTCTTCCAAACTGTACTCTACATGTATGCCAAATTTCATGGAAATCCGTTCAGCTGTTTAGGCTACAAACTCTAACAAACATCCATCTAAACTTTCGCATTTATAATATTAAGATTGCGAAATACAGTATTATGGCTCCCATGTGAACTGTTGTAACCCATAATTTTATTATTTGTATTTTGATTTCAACTAAAGAATTAAGTTATTTAAAAAATCACAAATATGTAAGTATAATTGAGAAATAATATTTTTTAGGTTACCTAAGTGACCCTGATGAACTCCCAGGGTTGGCACATTTTTGTGAACATATGCTTTTCCTTGGCACTAAGAAATATCCGCAGGTAATTGTATAGTTCATTTTCAATTTTCTACTTAAGACCAACTCGCTGAGAAATTTCGGATTAGATGTATTCTTGCCTTTTTAATGTATTTTTTTCCGACTTCAAATTTTCCAACCGAGGAATTTCTCAACTTGTTTTTTGTGGCTAATTGGATAACTGATTGTTTTTTTTTTGTGATGCGAAATACATTTTTTTTTTCAAAATATTTTTTAAATTAAAAACTATTCAATCAATTTTAGCTTTTTTAAATGCATACCAAATATAGATTTTTTTTGTCTTGTAGTCTGTTTTCGTTTTTTATATTTTTTTTATTTCCGTTATTCAAAATACAATGTTAATTTTTTCAAAATGTTTTTCAAAATCAAAAACTATTCAATAATTTTTAGTTAAAAAAAACACACCACCTTACCTTACCACATATAATTTTTTCTTGTAGTCTGTTTTCGTTTTTTTTTAAGATAAAGGAAAACCTTTTTTTGAAGTAATTACAATATATAAACTTACTTAAGCTCCAAGCTGAGAGGGGATCGGATAAATCTACTCTAAGCTACCCCCTTAGTTTCACTTCACTTCACACATCTTTGAATTTCTTCGCCGATATGTGCGTCACGATATTTTCCTTCACCGTAAGAACGTCGGATAATTATGTACATATGAAAATTCGAAAAATCGAAAATCACATCAGTACGGCGGGATTCGAACCCAAGACCTGTAGACAAGTCAAGTTCAAACCGCTGAGCCGCCGTCGCTCTTATTATTTACAACGTTATTAGTAACATAGTTGCTTAATTAATGTTTTTTTCAGGAAAATGAATATAATAAATTTTTATCAGAGCACGGTGGGTCAGCTAATGCATACACTTCTACAGATTATACAACATTCTACTTTGATGTGTTACCACAACATTTGGCTGAGGTTTTAGATATGTAAGTATATATAAATCCAATTATTTACTTTTTTTTTGCTTGTGTATACCTTGGTACGATGATTTTGCTCGCGATTCTGCGTGGAATTAAAAAAAATATACCTATGTGTTCTTCCAGACATATTTCATCAAGATCTCTTAAACAGTTTAGGCTACGAACTCTAACAAACATTAGATAATTTTGTCTGTTTTCAATTCTATAATTTCGAATCCAATGCCTGGTAAATATACAGCTGTATATCTCCGTCTCTTTTACATTATCTCTTTCACAAATTTAGTACAAAACGTCAACTTTCTCGCACTAACAGGAGACATCTCTCTCTGGACACACTTTTGTACGTGCTGGGGGCCTAATTTTATTCCCTTCCCATCCTTTTTTATTTGATGGTGAAGGAGACGCATAGGAAGGCGAAATGTCCTTTTATGTCCGTTCCTTTTTCAATATAGGCAACTTATCTGCATCAGAAGATGTCTAGAAAACGGTCGCTTTGCCTTTTCAGCGATTTTAATTCGCTTATTAGCCATAGTACAAACACTAACACTATCTCTAACACACACGTTATATTCGTCCCAGTTTCTCCCAGTTCTTCATCTGTCCGTTGTTCACGGAGTCTGCGACTGGACGAGAACTGAGTGCGGTCAACTCCGAGCATGAGAATAATGTGTGCAACGACACTTGGAGACTTAACCAATTCAATAAAAGTACAGCATCTCCTGACCATCCTTATACTAAATTTGGCACAGGTTAGTAGTCTACAAAGATCATAAAACAATATTTTATACACCTACAAGAATCACATAAAAATATTTTATACACCTGCAAGAATCACATAAAAATATTTTATACACCTGCAAGAATCACATAAAAATATTTTATACACCTACAAGAATCACATAAAAATATTTTATACACCTGCAAGAATCGCATAAAAATATTTTATACACCAAAAATATTTTATACACCTGCAAGAATCACATAAAAATATTTTATACACCTGCAAGAATCAC
>NW_013527248.1:137310-147024 GCF_000836215.1 Papilio polytes
CATAAAAATATCTTATACACCTACAAGAATCACATAAAAATACTTTATACACCTTTAGATTTATTTCTGATATTCTAATATTGGCCTTTGGCAATCATTATTGTTAATTCCATACCAAAAAGTGTAAAACTCACCTCGTTCTTCAATAATCGTAAAGATCGATAAATTAGGAGATTTTTTTTAATTTTTTAAAAATTTAGAGTGGTGGGAATTTTTTTGCTTACATGTAACTCTAAAAACTCACAGGCCCTGTAAATGTCAAAAAATTGCCATAAGATCTTTGTAGGATCTTTTTTACTGCTTTTTTAATTATTTTTTTTTTAAATCTGTATACCTTTGTGATATTCATGAATAAGGTGTCATTTTATAGGTTTTATTAATATACGCAATGCTATTTATTAGGTAACAAGCAGACTTTAGAAGTGATTCCAAAGCAGAAAGGTATCGATGTACGCAAAGAACTCCTAAAGTTTCATCATACTTGGTATTCTGCTAATATTATGACCTTCGTTGTGGTTGGAAAGGGTAAGTTTTTTTATTTCAGATATTTTTATGATTATTCAACAAAAAACTATGATTTTTTTGTTAAAATTTTTAGTAGATTTTTTTTTGGCACTTGATTATTAGAAAATTTGTCTGTGTGTTTTTGTGCGCTAATCTCAGAAACGTCTTAATTTTTTGTATTCTGTTTTTACTAATCTATTGAATTAAACGTAATTTAAAATTTAGTGTATGTTTGTGTTTGTTTTTTTTTAAATGTAACCGGACATATTTAATTGCTTTTTTGTAAGTTAATAGCTTGAAATAGTCCTTATGTAGGTGTTCTATTCTTATTTGCTGAAAACTTAAGTCATAAAATGACCTTATATGAACATTTTCTTCTGAATCTTTACTAAGGGAGATTTATTTAAGACTCTGAGTGGTACATAAGCAAGTTAATTCCCTTACCCTTGTAGAAAGTCTCGATGAGTTAGAAGCGATGATTGTGCCTCTATTCTCCGCCATCGAAGACCGCGATGTGACTCCCCCCTCGTGGCCGGAGCACCCCTACCCCCCCGCGCGCTGCCGCAAGCGAGCATACTGCCTACCCATTAAGGACCTCAGGAGCCTCTCAATAGAGTTCCCCATACCTGATTATCTTAAACATTATAAAAGTGGGGTAAGACAACTTTCTATACTATTATAATAAAGCGTAAACACATTTCTTTGTTGCCTAAGATGTCAGCAATTACACCATATTTTTGAATAATTATTTCTCTAATAAAAAGCCCTACACTTACGTCACGCTTTAGGCTATACATTTTCACGCCATTAAACTTTGGGGGTAAATACTTTGGATAAAAATCCTAATGTAGAAAGAGACCATAAGTTACTGCCAACATAAAGAAGCAAGATTGCTAAGTTTTGTCATGTCATTTTGAAATTTGCAATTGAATTTGACACATGTAAACAATAAAATAAAATATTCATAATTTTATGCGGATGAGGCCGCACGGGAACAGCTAGTATTATATAAAAACTTGAATACGTAATTTATTAATGCAATAGTATATAAGTTTGTCAGTTTGTCTGTCAGTTTGTGTTCGATAATCTCAGAAATGGTTTAACTTATTCGATTGCAGTTTTAAGTAATCTATTGTTAACTTCACTTAATGTTTAATTATTTTTATCTCAGTGTTTTAATAATAAAGTTATGGGTCATTTTGTAGTTACCAAGTTAAGTTGACCTAAGTCGTCTTTCAATGATAATGTAAGACAGGTCCAGATTATATTGGATATGTGTTTATTTGTATTTGAACAGCCAAGTTACTACTTGTCTCACCTGCTGGGGCATGAGGGTCCCGGCAGTCTGCTCGCCGCGCTAAAGAACAAAGGTTGGGTAGACAGGTGAGAACTTTTGTTTAATAGGGGTTTTTAATAAAAAAAAAACATACAGACGAATTGAGTACCTCCTTTTTTGGAAAGTCTGTCAAAAAGATTAAAGAACGGGTGACCAAATGTTAATGGCAGCGGTTTTTTCGCTGTTTTGGCGAATTTTAATAAAGACTTGTAAAATAACATTGGTCTATGAAACTATTAAACGTGTCGTGACACAAAAATGTTTTTCAAGGTGGTAATTAAACTATTTCGTAATATAAATGCGTTTTGTAAAAAATTGACTTTTGCAGTTACCTAAGTTTACGTAAGGGCCTTTATTTTTTTTTGAGATTTTGCAAAACAGTCGATGTTAGTAATGTTTTCTGGTGTCGGTTAATCTTTAAATTATACCAGTTTTATGCCAACGTTGATTATTCTACTGGCATTACGTAAATTAACAGTGGTAGTGCCCGCTTTAACACCTTAGCACGAATAGGCCGGCACGCCCTCAGTAATACCACGACCACACAAGACAGGCATGAAATGGAAGCAATTCCGTGTTTCATCTGATGAGTGCGGTGCCGGAGGCCTAATTTTAGTACCTTTCTCTTTACCACCCTTTTCTCACAAGAAGAGGATGGGAAGAGGAAGTGAATTTGACGGTGGAGGATAAGCATAGGAAGGGGAAATATCCTCTTTATGTGCGTCTCCTCGTCCGTCGGATAAGGGTAGGCAACGCATCTACAATTGCGGATGTCTATGGGCAGCGGTCGCTTCGCCGTTTTGGCGGATTGAGGTGGCCGCTTGCTCGTTTGCCACCTTATGTTATATAAAAAAAAATCTGTAGAAATTATGTCGTATGAGTTGTCAGTACATAGCACTTGGTCAATACAGTTGGACAGTGGTGGACCTGGCATGAACTGGCATGGCTATGTGTGCACTGGTGTCTGTTAATTTACATTATGCCAGTATCCCAGTGTTAAAATTACGATACCGGCTTACTGTACTGGCATACAATGGTGATTGTAGTTTGGAGGGCGGAGCACGGACAGGGGCGCGAGGGTTCGGCTTCTTCGGAGTTCACGTCGACCTCACAGAAGACGGCCTCGATCATATTGACGATATCGTTAATATGGTATTTCAGGTATGTATAGGTTTTACCGCGACTTTGTCCGCGAAATTTAAAAAAAAGGAGCAAAAAAATTTTTTTAGTAGGCTTTTTTTGACTTTTAGTGAGATTCTGGTTATTGGTAGACAAACTTTGTCGTGGTTTATTATTTTTTTAATTCTGAGCGTTTGAAGTCGCAGGAAAAAAGCAATTTTTTGTATTTTCTCTACTATGTATCTTAAATATTAGAAAAAATGTTGTACTTTGCTATATGGTATTTTGAAATGTGTAAATTTTTGTTTGAAATAAAAAAATTGTTGATTTTTTTTATTAATCGAATGATTACTAATTTTCATATTAATTAAAGTAATAATTAAAAAAATATTGTTCCAGAAAAAAGTTATTTTTTTTTTACATTTTTTAAGTCCAAAGATCAACGATTTAGGAACGCATAAGGGGGTAAAAGATTTTTTCAATTTTTTCAATTTTTTTCTAGTATATCTCAATGCTACGTAAAGTGGGACCCCAGCGTTGGGTTTGGGATGAGCAGAGAGAGACATTATCTACGGATTTCACTTACAGAGATGTGCAGGAGCCGAGATCTTTTGTTATCAAACACGTGCACTTATTACAGGTGATTTTTGACTTACTATGATTTTACTCGTGACTTTGTTTGCGTGTAGTTAAAAAGTATAGCCTATGTTACTCACTGATAAAGTAGCTTTTTAATGGTGAAAGAATTTTTTAAATCGGTTCATTAGTTTTTGAGTTATTTCAATACATATAAAAATACAAATGTTTCCACTTTTCTGTCTTGCTCACTCTTATATGATATGATAGAGATATTGTATAGTATGTTTTTTGTTGATTTTTCTTTGTAGTTCTTATCTGTATTAGAGATAGTTGTCCCCTTAAAAAAGGGAAGATATTTAAATAAGGGGGAGTTTTTTTATGTATTGATTTTTTCTTTCAGAGTATTTTCGTCAAATAATTGAGTGTCTATTTTGATTTTTTTCGTAATATTTTCAAGATAAAAAATCTTGTCTATAGATATGTCATCTATAGATAAAAAGAATACAAAAGTGGTCACAAACGTTTCCAGAGGTTTTTTGTTGGTGTAACTTTTCTTCAGTAGATTTTTTTAGACACTCCATCTATAGATTATATATCTACATGCAGGAGTTTCCGATGGAGGATGTCCTAAGTGCATACTACCTACTGACAGAGTGGAAACCAGAGCTGATCGAGGAGTTGCAGTCACGACTGGTTCCTAACAACGTTAGGATAGGAATTGTCGCTAAGTTAGTTTTCCATATTAATCTATACTATTATAATAAAGCGTAAACACACACTTCTTTGTTGCCTAAGATGTCAGCAATCACAGCATGTTTTTTTAATAATCCCTTCTTTAATAAAAATCCCTATACTTACGACTTTAGGCTATATATTTCCACGTTATTAAACTTAAGGAGTAAATATTTTGGATAAAAACCCTAATGTGGGAAAGAGACCATAATTTGCCGCCAACATCATGGAAACAAAATTGCCATACTTTGTCATGTCATTTTGACATTTGCAATTGATAATTTGACAAATGTAAACAATAAAATAAATTTTTCATAATTTCATGCGGATGAAGTCACAGGGGAACAGCTAGTTTTATGATATAAATAATGTTTTTTTGACTGTTTTTAGACGTTTTGCGGATAAATGTACTCAAATAGAACCTTGGTATGGCACTAAATATCTACAAGAGGATATAGAAGAAAGCAAAATAAGGGTAAGTTTAAATTTACTAGCTTTTGCACCCGACTCTGTCTGCAATTTAAAAAATAAAAGTAGTCTATGTCTTCTCCCAGTTGTTCTACATTTGAAATATTCTTATTCTTATTATAAAGATATTCTTATTAGTAAATTTAGACGCGACATTGTGACGTCATAGTTCTCAAATAAACTATAAACGCTTATAACAATTTGAAGTTTTTTTAAACTGAAATCAAGTATTATTGTTACAGTGTAAGATTTTTTTGATGAAATTTCGCTGCATTTTATATGTAAAGTGGGTATGGAATTTAATTCTTTGACTGTAAAATAAATGTTTCCAATAGGAATGGGAGGGGGCCACTGCAGGCCCGGAGTTACATCTGCCGCCCCCCAATGAGTTTTTGCCCGAACGTTTAGAATTGGAGACCTCGAGTGACCCTACCACGGACTCTATAGCTCCCATCATATTGAAGGTAAAAACTACTAATTTCTACCGAGGTACGTGTAAATATAGTTGGTAGTTTTTTAATAAAAAAAAATATCAAAATAATACAACAAAGATAATAAAATGCCTTTAAAATCCTATCAACAGGTATATTTGTAAAAACTGTTATTTATACGAGAATAATTAATTTTTCAGGTTAAAAAGTATCCTATGACATACTCCAGAGAGTAATTTATCTCTGTGTCAAATTTCATCCAAATCCATTCAATCGTTGCAGAGTTATTTGGTAACAAACATACTAGTTTCCATACAAATTCTACAAAAAAAAACTAGAATCTAAAACAGTATGTACATTTGTAAATTTCACTCGGAAACAGTATATAAATTTTCCCATTTCGTTAATAGAATCATGAAAATGTATGTAAAAATGTATGAAAACCCATACAAATATGTTTTCAGGACACGCCCCTCATGAGGCTATGGTTCAAGAGAGACAATGAATTCAAGTTGCCCAAAGCTTACCTCACTTTAGACATGTTCAGGTAATTGTTTGTCTGTGTGTCTGTGTGTTTGTGTGTTTGTGTGTTTGTGTGCGGTAATCTCTGAATTAATACAACCAATTTAAATGCGGTTTTCACTAATCTATACATTTATGCTTCTTTTTTTGATCTTACTAATATTATAAATGCGAAAGTTTAGATGGATGGATGTTTGTTAGAGTTTGTAGTCAAAACTGCTTAACGGATTTCCATAAGATTTGGTATAGATGTAGAGAATAGTCTGGAAGAACACATAGGCTACTTATTTTTTTTAATTCCACGCGGACTGTCGCGGGCGAAAGCTAGTTTTCAATAAATAAAAAAAATACGTCAAATAGGTCGATTGAGATTTTTTCACCTCATATAATCAAGTGAATTTAGATATTCAGGCTAATAGAGATGTATGGAAGGGTAATTATGGTACTTACTGTGGATTATTCCCAACCGTCACCCCGCCGTCCCCACGTGGGAATAAAAAGTTTTATCCGTCCCGCCGTTCAGTCCCACTATCACCAATAAGGTAACAGATGGAAGCGTTTAAGTTGCAACCGTCCCCTCGTCTTAAAAGGTGGGACGGATGAAACTTTTTATTCTCACGAGGGGACAGAGCGGGGTGTCGGTTGAGAATAATCTGTTACTGTGTATATACAGTGGTAGAGCCCGCTTTAACATCTTGGAACTGCAGGGCTCGCCAGCAATAACACGACCACACAGAAGACAGGCGTGAAGTGAAAGCAATTCCGCGTACATTCTGCTGAGTGTGGTGCCGGAGGCCTCATTTTACTCCCTTTCCCATTCCACCCTTTTCTTATAGGAAAGGATGGGAAGGAAAAGTGGATTTGACGGTGGTAACGTATAGGAAGGGGAAATGTCCTCTTTATGTGCGTCTCCTCCGTCAATAAAGGGTAGGCAGCGCTGCAATTGCGGATGTTTGTGCAGCGGTCGCTTTCCATTTTGGTAGATTGAGGCCGTTTGCTCGTTTGCCAATTTATGTTATCAAAAAAAAGTGTAGTGGTATCAGGGTATTATTTCCCTGTCAGTCCCCTGTCGTACGCGGAGCCGGAGAGCTGCGCGCTGCTGTCGGTGTGGGTGCTGCTGGTGCGGGACGGGCTGCAGGAGTACGCGTATGCTGCAGACCTGGCGGGTCTCCGGTGGAACGTCACCATCTCCAAGCAAGCTATCAATGTAAGATCTGGTTGGGCCCAGAACAAAACAGCGAAAGAATCCAATGTTGCCATTTAGGGAAATTCAGTGCAGAGTTCCGGAGATCCCGGGACCCTCAAATCTCACCTGATTGGGGTTTTTATAAGTAGAAATCTCACATAACCCTGTCTTTTATGTCATGTTGTCAGATATAAAATAACAGTATCTTTCGAAGATATCCCCCCCCCATACCAAAAAAGACCAGGGCTAGATTTTTAAATACAATAATGAAACGGGTAGTAAATTGAACATACATTAAGGGGAAAAAATTGATTTTTTTTTCAAAATAAACTATTGTGTAAGGAGAAAAGACAGGTGTATAAGCATCATCATGCATTTAAAGGTTAATCTGTGGAGTTCCAGAAACCTTTATTACCAATCCAACTTAACTGTTTTAGACAGTTTTTTGCACTTTTAATTTAGTGTTATACGCAACACAATGAAAATTATGATTATTTAATATTTTAAAATTCATAAATTCTTTTAAAAAAGGTAGTGGGTTCCTTTGCCCTTGCGATGCCCTTAACTTGAGAGGTTAAAGTAACGTTGACGGATTGTAAAATCAATCTTGAGGGATTGTAAATTTGATATTTTCTGACTGTATAAATAAATTGTGACGGACTGTAAAATTTGTAAAATGTAGACTGTAAAATGATGGCGGATTGTAAAATTTATGTTGACGAACTTTAAAATTTACTTTGACGCACTGAAAAATTGGTGTTTACGAACTGTAAAATTAATAACTCATTGTAAAATTAATGTTGACGAACTGTAAAATTTACTTTGACGCACTGTAAAATTAATGACTGATTGTAAAATTATTGTTTATGAACTGTAAAATTAATGACTGATGTAAAATTGATATTGACTTATTGTAAAATATCCCTCAACTTGTGCATACTATGCCAGTAGCTGGCAAGCCAGTGTTCCTGCACGTGTATCCTCTTACAGATAGAAGTGGAAGGCTACGATGACAAGCAACACGTGTTGTTGGACAAAATTGTGGAGTATGTGACTAACTTCAAGACGGACCATAAAAGGTTTAAAATAATGAAGGAAAACCATATAAGAGCTATCAAAAACTTCGATGCGGAACAACCTTATCAGGTACGTACTCAGAGACGGTCCCTAAGGGTGTCTTTTGTTAATTGATGTAATTTAAAGATATGTTTGTGATTGATGGTTATTTTTTTTTGTTAAATTATTTTTTATCTGACAGATAAGGGTAATATTTTGCTCGTGTATGTTTTTAAAAATGTAATACCCTATTGATTTATTCTAACAGGTGAATTATTTCAAATTTATTTCTTGCCGGAGCCCTAATTTTGTCCCTTTCCCTTTCAAATTTTGAAAAGGAATGATGGGAAAGGTACATTGATATGGTGGAGGAGATGCATAAGAAGGGGGAAAATTCTATTTAAGTGCGTCTTTGCATGCCAGTTACTTCGCCATTTAGGCGAATTCAAGTGTCCTCTCGTTTGATATCTTATGATATAAAACTGCATCATCATCCACTTGCCCTTATCCCTTATGTAGGGTCGGCACAGTATGTGCTGCTCCATACATCTCTATCAGCCATATCTGAATCCACTCCTTTCTTAAGCATATCCTCTTTCACACAATCCATACTTTCTTCGGTCTTCCTCTTCCTTTGTAGCCATCCACATTCAATCTCAACACTTTCTGGTTTATGTCCCCATCATTTCGTCGCATAATATGTCCATACCACGCTAACCTTTTGCTTCTCAATTTCTCCACCACTGGCGATACTTTCTAACTTTCTCTCATCATCACCAGCTCACTATACGTCCCCACCGAGGGGCTCGGAGCCTACCCTAAGTTAGTGACTAGGCCATAGTCAACCTGCACTGCGGGTTGACTTCACACATATCTTTGAATTTCTTCCCCGATATGTGCATCACGATGATTACCTTCACCGTAAGAACGTCGGGTAAATTAACTTTCCCTAATATACATATATAAAAACTGCATATTGTATAAATATATATGTTTAACAGCACGCAGTATACCAACAATCTTTATGTCTGACTGACGTGGTGTGGACTCGCTGCGAACTGCTCGCCGCTGCTGAAGGTGAAATAACTCAGTTATACGTTTTTAAAACTAAATAACCCTAAATAAAAAAAAAGCTTGGATAAAAAGCTTGTGAGTCCGCGTGGAATTAAAAAAACAACAAAAAGAAATATATACATTTATATATTTATATTTCTTTTTGTTAATATTAGTGTGTAAGAGTGTGTCATGTTGTCAGAAATGACACCGGAGAAGTTGGACACGTTCGTGGGGCGCGTGCTGAGGAAGATGCACGTGGAGGCTCTCATGGTGGGGAACATCACGCGGGAGCGGGCACTCAGCATGGCTGACAATATTGAGAATAAGTAAGTATATGTACATTTTAAAACTAGTAAAATATCGTGCGAACTCTATATAACGATGGACTCCATATAACGTCACACTTTATAAAGTGGGGCTTCATATAACAATCATTAATCAATCTCTACAATGTCGAGCTAAATCTTTATCATTTATATCATATACCTCCTTATAACATCACTATTAAACCGTAGAACTACATTAATTGTCGAGCTTCATATTACGTCATCTTTTGTAACGTCAAACTTCATAGAATGTTACTATTTATAAAGTCGGATTCCATATAACGTCATCCTATATAAAGTTAACCTTCATATTGTAACCATCCTCTTTTTCTCTTCAACTCTCTACTCCATAAAAATAAGCCGTTTGATCAGAAAATATAAATTTTATGCCTTTCCAAA
>NW_013527248.1:149156-158621 GCF_000836215.1 Papilio polytes
TAGTGCACTCAACTCTTTATTTAAATATTATTCATCAACATTACACATATTTTCAACACTTTAACAAAATTATTTTTCAATAAAATAATTTTATAAATAAACATGCTAGTTACAATATGTTACCATTTATATAGTCGGACTCCATATAGCGTCATACTAATAAACGTCAAACTTCATATAATGTAAGCCTTTTAAATCTCTGACCTCCATATAACATCATCCTTCGTAACTTCGAACTCTATATAACGTCACACTTTATAATGACTAATTCCATATAACGGCACTATATATAATGTTGAAGCAATACGAATTGTATAAACATTAACTTAATTGTACTGAATTGGTTAATATCAATTCAATTGTGTATAGCAATGATTTTGGCTACTGGCTTACTGGACTCTGTCAATACAATTGGACAGTAGATATCAATCCGCGTTTGCTTAATGTAGACGTTATCTAGCGTCAGTGAGCAACAAAATGCCAGCTCTACTGTCTTACTGTCCTGGCTTACTTTATTTGCAGGTTACCAAAAGACGCCAAGCCGCTGTTGGCGCAGGAAATGACGTTGTATCGTGAAGTGGAATTAGGCAAAGGTGAGTTAAAATATTACATAACAAGCAATATCTTCATGCCAACGATTTTTTGTATTCTTTATTACTGTAATATATCTATAGTTTTTTTAATATTATATTTTATGGTAGTAGCGAAATATCGCTAAAAAGTTTCTTTTTTGAAACTCTCTCGCTATAAACGAGCTATAGGTTAGCTATTGGTCGAAGCAAGTAATAGATAAATTTGTTTAATTTTTGTTTCGTAATAAATGAAAGAGATAGCCATGTTTTAACATAACACATAAAAACACAGGCTCCTGGTTCCTCCGTCGCACGGAGAATAATGTGCACAAGTCGTCCTGCGCCCTCGTGTACTACGCGTGCGGGCCGCGTGCTGCGCGCACTAACGTCGCCCTCGAGCTGGTCGCGCACGCACTCACAGAGCCAGCCTTCAACGTGCTCAGGACTAAGGTAAACCTCTGAGAGACAGGTTGGTGTTAGGCATAAATAGTTATATTGTGACTATAGCTAGTCTTTGATATATTATTCTTTGATATATCATAGAGTAAACAGTGTAAGGAGAAAAGTGATTAACAACTGAGCTTTGTTCTGTCTCTAAGAGACATCTTTAATTTTTGTATAACATAACTAACAGTGAATTATTAACTTGAGTGTTCCTTAAGGCAGTCAAACATTAGATAACTGTAGATATAGTATAGGAAGTCATTGCTAATTAGCGACTATAAGTGACATATAGTATGTTGTTAATTAATGATATTTTGTTATTGTATTTGACAGGAGCAATTAGGGTACATAGTGTTCACGGGCGTGCGGCGCTCCAACGGCGCGCAGGGGCTGCGGCTGGTGGTGCAGAGCGACCGCCATCCTGACTACGTGGAGGAGAGGATAGAGGCTTTCCTCAGGTCCTCGGAGGTCAGTCTAAAGATATACTTTTCTAACTAGAAGGTACTATTTTTAATTTTGAAATTAGAGGGCGCTATATTTAATGTTCAAGCAACAGGACGCTTTTCTTAATTCTGAGACTAGAGTCTCTATTCTTAATTTTGAAACTAGATGGCGCTTTTCTTAATTTTGAAACTAGATGGCGCTTTTCTTAATTTTGAAACTAGATGGCGCTTTCCTTAACTTTGAAACTAGAATATTTGTGTATGCAGGAGGATTTGGAGAAGATGAGCGAGGAGCAGTTCCTGCAGCACAGGTCGACGCTGGCGGCGCAGCGCCTGGAGCGCCCCAAGCGCATGGCCACCAAGGCCCGGCGCATGTGGGCAGAGATCGTCACACAGGTTATATACAACTCTTATATACTCTACTGCATGTATAAGCATCTCTATGCATAAGAAGGGGAAATATCCTCTTTATGTGTGTCTCCTCCTCTGTCAGATAAGGGTAGGCAATGCATCTGCAATTGCGGATGTCTATGGGCAGCGATCACTTTTCATTTTGGCGGATTCAGGTGGCCGCTTGCTCGTTTGCCACCCTATGTTATAAAAAAAAAACTTCACTGACTTATAAGTGGTTAAGTACGAAGTTAAACGAAGTATGAATCTTTAGTACTTCGTTTCGTAAGCTAAGCTTACTATCTTATGGACTTCATAATTTGAAAGTAATTAGTTTAATTTTTACATATTTAAATGACGTTATTCGATATTTAGGCGGATAAGGAATTAATGTGCGTTTGTCGATTCCATTATGACTTGTATCGTAAACAATTGAACCGATAACGAGAGGCGTTCATTCCCTGACATGGGTACAGTCTATTTTTAGTAATAGATGTCCGCATATAACTGAATAATGTCAAATTGCTTTATATTTATAAAGGTGTACAATTTCGACCGGCCTCGTATGGAAGTGGAACAACTGAATACAATCACTAAAGAAGAATTACTGCAGTTTTATAAGGTTAGTTGAAATTTAGGTACTATTTATAGGCAGTCACTTCTGTTTGTGTTATAATCTATGACGATCTTCGATTTTGTCAAAGAGTATATAATGTCAAAGATTATTTATCGTTTTCTTTAAATTAAAAATACAGTTTTTTACCTAAATTTATTACTAAAAATTATTTTCATAAATATGAATGTTTGTATATATGTATAGAAGCACATAAGCGCGCAGTCGGCCGACAGACAGAAGCTGTCGGTGCAGGTGGTGTCGACGGCGCGCGGCGGCGCGGCGCACGCTGACAACGAACAAGACAAGGAACAAGACGAGGATAACCAACAGGTAAGGCTCTGACATTGTTAAGAGGGGATAATTATGGCGCAGAGAAATATTCAGGGGTGATGATCAATGGGAGTAGAGAGATGATCAAGGGGGGATTATCATTGGGGGCAGGCAGATATTAAAAGGGTGATAATTGGGGGGACAGGCAGATTTCAAAAGGGTGTTGATTGAGGAGGCAGACAGATATTAAAAGGAGCGATGATTGAGGGGGCAGACATATATTAAAAGGAGCAATGATTAAGAGGGGATGATAAATGGGGGTAGGCAGACATTTAATGGTAGTGATTAAGAAAGAGATAGGCTGATGAACAAAGTAGGGGATAGTTAGGTTGATTAGGAGGGCAAGCCGATTATTAAGGGGGTAGATCATGAGGGGGACGTTAGATGTTAAAGGGGGACAGCAGATATTCAATGGGGGCGATGATTAAGGGGGATGTAGGGAGAAGGCCAATACTCAACAGGGGTTATTATTGAGAATCCCATATTTTATTTCAAAGAGAATTAATTACATAGATTTTTGCTATAATAAGTACTTTAAGTTGTAACTAAGTTATTAACTTGGATATTTAACATTTTTCGTTGCTTTTATAGGGTGGGGGGATTATAGATTCTAGTAATATTTTTACTAAAATATAACTAGAATCTATTGTGAAATTATATATTTATTTTCAATATGTATATGATTGTAATGGTTTTTTTATTCCAGGATAAGGCTCAGGCAACGAGAATAGAAGATTTAGTGGAGTTCAAGTCGCGGCGGCGGCTGTACCCGCTGCCGGCGGCGCTGGGCGGCGTGCCGCGCAAGGGCCGCCACTGCAAACTATAAATAAAACATACTGCCATACTGTTGTATTATTTAACTAGCTGTTCCCGTGCGGCTTCATCCGCAAATTGTGAACATTTTATTTTATTGTTTACATTTGTCAAATTATCAATAGCAAATGTCAAAATGACATGACAACACTTAGCAAACTTGCTTCTTTATGTTGGCAGCAACTTATGGTTTCTTTCCCACATTAGGGTTTTTATCCAAAATATTTACCCTCTAAGTTTAATGGCGTGGCAATATATAGCCTAAAGCGTGACGAAAGTGTAGGGCTTTTTATTAAAAAAGGGACTATTCAAAAATGCGCTGTGATTGCTGACATCTTGCAACAAAGTAGTGTGTGTTTAAGCTTTATTATAATAGTATAGATGAATTACGTAAACAGTGGAATTAAAAAAATATAAAAGTAGTAATTATCCTTAACATACTAGTTTTCGCCCGCGACTTCGTCCACGTGGATTAAAAAAATCAAAAGTGGGTATTTGTACTTCCAGACTATCCTCTACATCTATGCCAAATTTCATTGAAATCCGATCAGCAGTTTAGGCTACAAACTCTTAGAAACATCCATCTAAACTTTCACATTTATAATATTAGTAAGATTGACATCGGTTCAGATGTTTTTGTAGACAAACAAACGATCCATCCATCCTGATTTTCGTATTTGTATTAGTGTCAATTTAAAAATAAATCTTTTCAAATTTTTTTGGCAAATTCAACTTTTTTTAAACTTCCGAAGGATTGTTTTTAAGTAATCTCGAGTTAGGTGACATTATTAATATGAATACGAAAGTTTAGATGGATGTTTGTTAGAGTTTGTAGCCTAAACTGCTGAAGGGATCTCGACTTGTCAAATATAGATAGCAAATAGGATTGCTTTCTTTTAATTCCACGTGAACGGAGTCGCGTGCGAAAACTAATACATTGGTTAGAGAAATTTTATTAACTTAGTAAAATTTGCTAATTTTTTGTGTCGCGGTTATATTTTGAATTACGAAAGTCATAATTTGTAACCTTTGTTTATAAAAACGGTTCTAATTATTAAAAAGGGTTGTGTTCTAATATTTTATTAATCTACAATAATAGTTTATTTTAAGTTGATATTATTTGCTTAAAAATGCATATTGTGACATTCATAGCATTTTATTTTGTTAAAACATTTGTAAAAAATGTTATTTTTTTGTTGAAATAAGCGATAGAAAATAGCTTATCTTTTTGTATAGATGTAGTTTATACTCAATTTTCCCATACACTTGAGCGCGTGTATCTTCGACTAAACTATCGCACAACTTTCTCGCTTAGCTTGGAGGTGAACGCTACTCGATTTTAACTGTAAATAAACGCTCTAAAACTATAATGAATTCCATTTGTGCACATAGTATGTTCGTAGAAAGTACATAGAAATGTAATTCTCTTTAATATATTGTTATTGTTTTTATATTAGAGGAAGTTTGAGAGTAGCCCCAGTGGTTGAGAAAATAAGGAGTAAAAGTTTAGAGTGGTATGGGCATGTTATGAGAAGGGATGAATCGCATGTGACAAGAAGGATATTAGTTATGAATGTGGAGGGGTACATCGTGAAAGGTGACATGATCAAGAAGGGAGTGATGACTGAGATGACGGATGATAGAATGCTTTGGAGGACGAAAACCCGGAGCGCCGACCCTACGGGAGTAAGATAAGGCAGGGGAGATGATGATATTGTTATTGTTTGTCTGTTAAGTTGTAATTAAATAATAGTGTAATAAAATATTAAAACATTAAATGTTAATTTTCATTTACAAATGACATTAGAAAAAAATCTAAAACCCCGATTTAGTATTACGAATTAGCGCCATCTGTTGGTTGCATTCTAAAACAAAAAATATCTCACTAGACCACGAATCCACGTGGAATTGAAACAAACAAAAGTAAGTTGTCTGTGTTCTGAACTATCCTCTACATGTATAACAAAGTTCGAGATCCGTTCAGCAGTTTAGATTAACTCTAACAAACATAACTTTCGCAATTATATTAGTAAGATTTAATAAAATACATTTGTATCAGGGTAAGTAGTGCCACGTGACCTGAACCCATTTACGGCACAGATGTTTTTGACAAAAGAATTTTAACGTAACTATTTAAAAATCAGGCAAACTGACAATGATTCTAAGTGAAAAACTTGATAGATATACAAATAAAAAAGTCTAGAAAATATCTACTTCTTACTGAATTTCCGCTGTATCTCAATAAGTCAGAAAAAGTAGAAATAATAGCGCTCTGCGTTTGACATTTGCGCTGCAGTCGTTTTGGCGGGATTTACCGACGCCATAAAAACATGGCCGAGTTCATTGCGGAATACATTTATCGTATTCTGCCGGCGACAGAACGTATAATAGATTTTTTATGGACGTTAGAGAAACCTATTATAAAAACAAAAAGTTTTAATAAAAATGTATTTAAGCTAGTGCTAAATTTCTATCATAATTTTCAAATCGAAACAAAAACGATTAAATAGTTGATAATTTAAAAAAAATATTGTTCCTTTTTTAAGTTTTAGACACCAGTAAACTTTAAACCATTATGCATTAATCTATACCTACCAATATTATAAAGAGGAAACATTTGTATTTTTGAATGTATTTGAATTATGGGCCGATTTAAAAAAAATCTTCTACCATTCAAACCACGACTACAGAGAAGACAGGCGTGAAATGGAAGCAATTCCGCGTTTCTTCTGATGAGTGTGGTGCCGGAGGGTTAATTTTAGTCCCTTTCCCTTTCCACCGTTTTCTTAAGAAGCATTGGAAGGAAAAGTGGATTTGATGGTGGAAGAGACGCATAGGAAGAGGAAACGTCCTCTTTATGTGCGTCTCCTCCGTCAATGAAGGGTAGGCAACGCTGCAATTGCGGATGTTTATGGGCAGCGGTCGCTTTCCATTACGGTGGATTCATGTGACCGCTTGCTCGTTTGCTATCTCATATAAAATTATAAAAAGAAAAGTATTTAAATCGAAATTAAATGATTATTTGTAGTTATTTATTAATTTCGTCTTGTACCCTTTCTCATACGTTATTCATGCACAATTTATATCTCTAGGTTGAGAATTACAATTAGAATTATTCGCATGACGATAATAGAATGGAATTATTAACTGAATTCGACTCATTTATTATAATGTATTTATTATCATTAATAAGAATGACCTGTCATGTTGTATGGATCTGAATGTTGGGCAGTAAAAGAAACGGATGAAAGGAGACTACATCTAACACGAATGGATAATCATTTTTTCATAACATAAGGTGGCAAACGAGCAAGCGGCCAACTGAATCCGCCAAAATGGCGAAGCGATCGCTGCCCATAGACATCCACAATTGCAGATGCGTTGCCTACCCTTATCCGACAGAGGAGGAGACGCACGTAAAAAGGATATTTCCCCTTCCTATGTTTCTCCTCCTTCGGGACTTAAATTAGGATAAGATACGAAATGAGTGTATTAGAGGAAGTTTGTAGGTAGCCCCAGTGGTAGAGAAGGTAAGGAGTAGAGTTAGTATGGGGGCATGTTATGAGGAGGGAAGAATCGCATGTAACAAGACGGACGTTAGTTATGAATGTGGAGATACACCGTCAGAGGTAGACATAGAAAGAGAAGTATTGCGTGAAAGGTAAAATGATCAAAAAGGTATGGTACTACGCGAGTAGGATCAGGATGATGATGATGAAGTAGAATGATGAAAGATGGCTATATTTACGTACCAATAAGGTCTATTATTAAAGGCATAATGTATTGTGTAATCAAATTTCTAATTAGTATGTCATAGGTAACAATAGTCCATTTATTTCGATGACTGAACGATGATCGAGTTTTTTGTCATAGTTACCTAATTTTTAAATATTCAGAGCCTGTCCCACCAAATTGTCAATTGTTTCACAATCCAACGTGTAAAATATCGGATTTTGTTTCCATATCATGTGACGTCATTTTTAAGCTATCTGGACACTAAGAATGTGTACATTAGAGGAAGTTTGAAAGTAGCGCCAGTGGTGGAGAAATTGAGAAGCAAAAGTTTAGCGTGGTATGGACATGTTACGTGACGAAATGATGGGGACATAAACCAGAAAGTGTTAAGATTGAATGTGGATGGCTACAAAGGAAGAGGAAGACCGAAGAAAGTATGGATGGATTGTGTGAAAGAGGATATGCTTAAGAAAGGAGTGGATTCAGATATGACGACTGATAGAGATGTATGGAGCAGCACATTCTGTGCCGACCCTCCATAGGGGATAAGGGCAAGTGGATGATGATGATGGACACTATCAACAAGTATAGGACCGGCCTTAAGTAGACTAGATTTTTTTATAATAACGTAAACGAGGGACGGAAAAAGTGGAACAATCGCTGCCCGTATACATCAAGGTTATCTCCCTTTATTATTCGTCTCTTAGACCAATTAAAACACAAATAATAATAATAAAAATACTTTATTGTTAATAATACATTACAGGTTACAGTATGAAAATTACACAGATATTCTGAACAAAAACTACAAACATCAAGCAAATCATTATAGTAAAAACAATACTCTACACTAGAGAGCTTTCTAGATAAGCCAGGATTTGAGTTTGTTTTAAACCAGCTTTCGCTCAAGACTCCATCCATGGGATTAAATAAACAAAACTATGTAGACTAAGTGTCCTTCCAGACTATTCTCTACATCTATGTCGAATTTCATCGAGATCCGTTCAGCAGTTTAGGTTAACTCTAACAAACATCCATCTAAACTATAGCATTTATCATACTAATATTATAAGTGAGAAAGTTTAGATGGATGTATGGATGTTTGTTAGAGTTTGTTTGTTCTCAGATATCTTTGAATTTCTTCGCAGGCTATTCAAAACCGCGACTTAGGGTACTTCAAGAAGCGAGCCTACAATTACTTTAAAGGCAACGCATCTGTAGTTCCTTTGGTGTTACGGATGTCCGGGCGTCGTTGACCACCTCTGTTCCGCCGCTCGTTTGCCCCCTTCTGTTAAAAAAAATATATAACGATGTTTTCCTTTACCGTAACTAAAATAGAACTAAGCGCTTTTTAAGTACAATTTTCAGACTAAACCAGTTAAAGAACATACAGTGGTAGTGTCCGCTTTAACATCTTAGCACGAATGGGCCGGCACGCCCGGTGTAATACCACGACCACACAGAAGACAGGCGTGAAATGGGAGCAATTTCGTGTTTCGTCTGATGAGTGTGGTGCCGGAGGCCTAATTTAAGTCCCTTTCTCTTTACCACCCTTTTCTTATAAGGAGAGATTGGGAAGAGGAAGTGGATTTGACGGTGGAGGAGATGCGTAGGAAGGGGAAATATCCTCCTTATGTGCGTCTCCTCCTCCGTCGGATAAGGGTAAGCAACGCATCTGCAATTGCGGAGGTCTATGGGCAGCAGTCGCTTCGCCATTTTGGCAGTTTCAGGTGGTCGCTTGCTCGTTTGCCACCTTGTTATATAAAAAAAAAAATCAGAAAAGTAGAGTGTCCTAAATCAATATTGCTTCCTAGAGATCGATTCTACAATGGATTTACTACCTTTTGCATGCGATTTCGTTCGTTGAATTAATAAAAATACTTAATCTGGAAGAACATACATAGGCTACTTATGTTCTATTTGTGACAAAATATATATCCGTTAAGTCATTTTGGAACACAAACATCCATCCATCTTACACATTTATAACATAATTTACAATTGTTAGTTAAATGTTATAAATAGGAAAGATTTGTATTTTTGACCGACTTCCCAAAAGAAGGAGGTACTCAATTCGTCTGTATGTTTTTTTTTTTTTTTTTTTTTTTTTTTTTTTTTTTTT
>NW_013527248.1:159956-204571 GCF_000836215.1 Papilio polytes
ACTGTTTTTTTGAGAATATTTTGTTTTGTTTTTAGTGCATTTTGTTTTGTTTTTAGTGTATTTTGTTTGGAAGTCGGTTTTGTTTTTTTTTGTATGTATTGAAATAACTCAAAAACTATTGGGACAATTTTATAATCTCTTTTACCGTTAGAAAGTTAAATTATCTGGGAGTAACATAAGCTATATCTTTTTATTTATTTATTTCATGCGGACGAAGTCGCTGGTAGCAGTAGGTAGTTTACAATATGTATAGCTGTTAGTCGCGACTTTGTCCGCGTGAAAATAATAAAATGTTAAAATATAGCCTATTTTAGTCAGTGATAACGTAGTTTTTTAATATTGAAACAATATTTAAAATCGTCCCAGTAGTTTTTGAGTTATTTCAATACATACAAAAATACAAATCTTTCCTTTTTATAATATTATTATAGACTAGCTGTTGCTCGCGATTTCACCTGCGTGAAAATAAGAAAATAGTAAAATATAGCCTATGTTACTCACAGATAAATTACCTTTCTAATGGTGAAAGAATATTTGAAATCGGCCAAGTAGTTTTTACGTGAATCGAATACATACAAAAATAAAAACCTCTCTATATAATATTAGTATATAGATGTATAACATCGAAAGTACTAAATTAAGTCTT
This sequence comes from Papilio polytes, assembly GCF_000836215.1. Classification (NCBI taxonomy): domain Eukaryota; kingdom Metazoa; phylum Arthropoda; class Insecta; order Lepidoptera; family Papilionidae; genus Papilio; species Papilio polytes. The sequence goes on from NW_013527248.1 coordinate 160,603, forward strand.
ATAATGCAAATTAAAATTAGTTAATAAAAACTACACCAAGAATCGAATCTCATCCCCTTAACGTAGTAACCTACAGAAGGGCAATCTGGCATTTCTTTCTCTCGTATAGAACTTTCTCTTTCTGTCGTATGTGTTTGTGTGACGCCCTTTCGTGTGTATACACGGTCCTGTGAAAGGTGGGCGTTGGTGTGTGTAATACAGGTATTGTGATTAGTGATGTCACTTTAAAAATTTTGCAGAACTTTAGGGAGAATTTAAAACATTTTTTCTTGGCTATGGCGAAATATTTAGTTTCAATACTCTTAATTTTATTCTAGTTAATTTTATACAACATACTATATCCTATGTGGGGTAACACGAATGGATAAGATACGAAATGAGTACATTAGAGGAAGTTTGAGAGTAGCCCCCATAGTAGAGAAGGTAAGGAGTAAAAGATTAGCATGGGGGCATGTTATGATGAGGGATGAATCGCATGTTACAAGGAGAACGTTAGTTATGAGTACACCGGTAGAGGTAGACATAGAAAGAGATGTGTGAAAGGTGACATGATCAAGAAGAGAGTGACTGAGATTACGTATGATAGAGTTATTTGAAGGACGAAAATCCGCTCTACTAAAGGAGTAGGATTAGGTAGATATGATAAATCTACATATATTCCGACGATGTGCTGTTCAAACAAGTGAGAAAAGTCGTTTAGCAGTTACTGCGTGCGACACGAGAGAGCGCTAGCGTCGTCTGTCTTGCGTCGTCGATGCCAATCGATAGGCTCTAGCTCGCGCACGTCCAGCTCTTCAACTTTTGAGCAATTAACTGTGTGAATTAAAACTTATTAAGAATAAGTACTAGTCGTAATCTAAATTGGAAAGGACTTTTAAACACATTTAGGAACCTTTGACAACACTATTGTCGATTGTTTCACAGCTTTCAACTGTTTAGTTGCACAACTAAAAATCGAGTGTTCACCTCCACATGAGGTCTACTAGACTAAATAGTTGTGCGATGGTTCTGTCAAAGTTGTGTATTCTCTCTTTATATTTGAAATAATCTATGTAGAGGTTACAAGAGAGAACTTATAAGTGTTACCAGCACAGGTGTGTAAAATACAGCTAAAAAATCTAGTTTCAAACTTGACATGAATCTAAGTTAAGAAGTGTCTATTAATGCATATTATTTTCGGGAGCTTTTTCCCTTTAAGGAAATTGTTATCGGGAGCTTTTACATTCGTATCTAGCAACACTAACACACGAACAACTCCGCGATACCAAATTCCAGTCGTCAGTCCGTGTTCGACCGTCGCTGAGAGTCTTGGTTAAGTGTGTGACACAATTTGTGCTTTTTCTGTGTAATCCGTGTTTATTAGTGTTTTGTGACATCCCAGCCTATTATACTTCGTTTCTGATATATAAGGTATGTAAGTATATAAAAGTTATGCGTAGTCTTTGAAACTAAGTTACGATGTGAAACATTTGTTTTGGATTCCCCTAAGTTCTGTTAAGAAATAACTGAATCGAAATGTTTTAATTGGCTTTATTAATCATTTATTATTTAATAATGTTACTTGTTAGTTCACGTGGTATTTAGCTGTACAGTTATTTTGTTTAAAAATTATTATAATTAGAAATGTCAATAGTGTAGTAGATACAGGTTGAAGAATAAGAGATAGTAGGTTCGAATCCATGGTGTTTTTTTTAGTATTTCATAATAAAATTAGCTTTTTTTTATTGTTATAAATAATTAAATGTATATTATATACTCAAGTAATTAAAATTATTTCGGATCTATTTTAAAGATTGATATATTGGTTTTGACGCAAGATTTGTATAAATGCAAAATATATAAAGCTGTTCCCGTGCGGCTTCATACGCATGGAATTATGAAAATTTTATTTCATTGTTTACATTTTTCAAATTATCAAGAGCAAATGTCAAAATGACATGACATGACAAACCTTGGTAATCTTGTTTCCTTGATGTTGGCAGCAATTTATGGCCTCTTTCCCACATTAGGGTTTTTATCCAAAATATTTATCCCCTAAGTTTAATGGCGTGAAAATATTTCGCCTAGAGCGTGACGTAAGTGTAGGGCATTTTATTAAAAAACGAATTATTCAAAAATATGCTGTAATTGCTGACATCTTAGGCAACAAAGAAGTGTGTGTTTACGCTTTATTATAATAGTATACTATAAGAAAATAAAAATAATTTGGTCATATAATGTTAAAGCTATTTCAATAAATAATCAAAAATGTCCTAAAAACCTTTTTTTAACTATATCAATCTTAACTATATTCAATATTTTTTATTTAAATTTCATTGTTTTGCATGGACTCCTCTCAGGTGAAGCCTTCCTCTAAGGTTTTCCACTTGTCTCTGTTTTAGCAAAATGTAAGCAATATAATTTACGTCAAATAAACCATTGTCAAAGAGGACATAAAAAAGCATAGGGTGTACTAAAATGTATTTCTTCGGATTTAACATTGCAAAGGTTTCTTAAAATTTCCATGTTGAGTTTTCTTTACTCGAATATCTTAACTTATATTGACATAATTCTGTCCTTTTCAGACTGTTTAAAAAAAAGAGAGATGGCACAAATCTTACTAATATTATAAATGCGAAAGTTTAGATGGATGGATGTTAGAGTTTGTAGCCTTAACGGCTGAACGGATTTCGAAATTTAGCATAGACGTAGAGGATAGTGTGGCACATAGGCAACTCACTTTTGTTTTTTAATTCCACGTGTACGGAGTCGCGGGCGAAAGCTAGTTATAATAATAAAGAGGAAAGATTTGTATTTTTTGTATGTATTGCAATAACTCAAAAACTACTGGGCCGATTTTAGAAATTAAACCGCTAGAAAGGTGATATTTTTAATTTATTTTGATTTCACGCAAAGTTGCGAGCAACAGCTAGTTTAATATTAGTAAGACTAGAATTCGAATCTAAGACTGTAGTTAACTTAAGCTATCGGAACTTGAAGTTAAACAATTAAGTAAACACGACCGTGAATTCACATGAGTTATTTATTTTAAGAGACAGTGGTGCTCAAATTTCACAGATTATTCCCAATCGTCAACCCGCTCTGTCCGAACGTGGAAACAGATGAGAGTTAAATGTTTTATCCGTCTCATGCGACGAGGCGACGGTTGGAACTTATTTAATTTCTTAACGGTTCTATCTGCCACCTTATTGCCGATAGTGGGACAGATGAAATTTTGAACCGTTAAGAACACTTGAACCGTTTTTTCACGTGGGGACAGAGCGGAATGTTACGATGGATGGATGTTTGTTAGCGTTTGTAGCCTAAACGGCTTAACGTATCTCCATGAAATTTGGCACAGGTTTAGAGCATAGTCTGGAAGAACACATAGGCTACTTTCTATCCCGGGAAAAGTTACGGTTCCTGTGGGATTCATTAATTTAGTTTTTTATTGTTTACCCGATCATTCTGCAACGGTTCAACATATCTTATTGAAATTTGGCACAAATACAAAAGAAAGTCTGAAGTATACATGGGATAAGGTTCATTCCCAAGAAATGTCCGGTTCCCGAGGCATATTAGCTTTTTGTTATGTTATTATAGTTCGTATCTTTTCTAATACCACGCGGACGAAGTCGCGGGCAACAGCTAATCAACTACAAACAAGATTTATTTGAAAGGAAAACAGAGCGCCGAGTTGTCAGCTCTTCGATTTTTAAACACTAATTGGTACTTAAATATAACAGGCTTATTAATTCAAGTATCCAATTTAGGTCAGGTAACTCAACTACTAGCTCCCGGCTTCGTATAGATTTCTTACTACAACAGTGGTAGTGCCCGCTTTAACATCTTAGCACGGCACGCCCGGTGTAATACGACGACCACACAGAAGACAGCCGTGAAATTGAAACAATTCCGTGTTTCGTCTGATGAGTATGGTGCCGGAGGCGTAATTTAAGTCCCTTTCTCTTTATCACCCTTTTCTTATAAGGAGAGGATGGGAAGGGGAAGTGGATTTGACGGTGGAGGAGATGCATAGGAAGGGGCAATATCCTCTATATGTGCGTCTCCTCCTCCGTCGATTAAAGGTAAGCAACGCATCTGCGATCGCGGATGTCTATGGGCAGCGGTCGCTTCGTCATTTAGGCGGATTCAGGTGGCCGCTTGCTCGTTTGCCACCATATGTTATAAAAAAAAAAAACTATATTACTTCTTACTATACTGTTATCATCGCGACTCCGGTAGCGACCTTTGAGGAAACTGTTGCAAATAAGTTCTCCGATTGTCGATTGTTTCGCAATTCAACTGTTTAGTTGCACAACTAAAAACCAAGTGTCATCTCTACAAAAGGTCATAAGAATCAAAGCGAGACTAAACAGTTGTGCGATACTTTAGTGGTGCACGCTAGTAGATAGCCTATATGGTCTTCTAGACTATCTAGTTACAATCGAGATCTGTTCAGCAGTTTAGGTTAACTCTAACAAACATCAAAATTTTCGCATCATACTAATATCTTACTAATATTATAAATGCGAAACATAAATGGATGGATGGATGGATGGATATTTGTTAGCGTTTGTAGCCTAAAAGGCTGAACGGATCTCTATGAAATTTGGCACAGGTTTAGAGCATAGTCTGGAAGAACACATAGGCTACTTTTTATCCCGGGAATAGTTACGGTTCCCGTGGGATTCATTAATTTAGTTTTTTAATGTTTACTCGATCATTCTGCAACGGTTCAACATATCTTATTGAAATTTGGCACAGATATAAAACAAAGTCTGGAGTACAGATGGGATAAGGTTACCCGAGAAATGTCCAGTTCCCGAGGAATATGTAGCTTTTTGTAGTTTATATAGTTTGTATGTTTTCTAATACCACGCGGACGAAGTCGCGGGCAACAGCTCGTAATATTATAAATGCGAAAGTTTAGATGGATGTTTGTTAGAGTTTGTAGCCTAAACTGCTGATCGGATTTCGATGAAATTTGGTATAGATGTAGAGGATAGTCTGGAAGAACACATGGGCGACTCACTTTTGTTTTTTTATTATTCCAAGAAGACGTAGTCGCGAGCGACAGTTAGTTTATAATAAGTGAGATATGGCAGTTTGAGTAGCGTTTGGTGTAATTTTTATCAAGCACACTCGGTATTATTCAGTCCGTGGGAGCGTAAATATTGGTTTTTGATAACGTAACGTATCATTTGGAATACTTACAGTGAGGTTATATTGTAGAAAAACAGTGGTAGAGCCCTTCAACATTGCACTGTAAGGCTCGGTATAACACGACCACACAAGACGGGCGTCAAGTGAGAATAATTCCACGTACTCTGATGAGTGTGGTGCCCGTCTTAATAGTTCTTTACCCTTTTCTAATAATGAAAGGATGGGAAGGGTCAGTGGATGCGGTGGTAGACGAGACGCAGCGGTCGCTTCGTCTTTTCGATTAATTCAGATAGCCTCTTGTTTGTTTGAACTAAACTATCGCACAACTGTTTTGTCTTGCTTTGATTTCTATAAGCTTAAATGGAGGTGAACACTAATCAATGTAGATACTTAAACGCTACTTTACTTTCAATTGTCAATTGTTATGGTAAATGTAGAAAGCATTACGTAGAAATATCACTGCATACCTCGACTGACACAAAGTAATAATTGTACAATATAGACGTAACAGCTACAATAAGGTAGGTTTACTATTATCAAGGGATTATTTCGACACTTTTTAGTGCATTTTTTTTTAGAAACTTTAGTGTATTTTGTTTGGAAATCGGTTTTGTTTTTTTTATTATTAGTTGTGCAACTAAACAGTTGAATGCTGGGAAACAATCGACAATCTCTCTCCGCCTTTATTTCCATATGACGCCAAGGAATAAAGTCGACGTCTTTATGAAATCTAGTCTAGACGGGAAATGTGTTTCCTAGACGAGATTCAATTTGCGTTATCAATTCAATTTTGTATTCAATGAGTCGACTCTGTACTTTGAAAGAATGATAAATGAACATGTATATAAAAGGAGAATAAAAAAATACAGATTAGACATAGTTGAGACTTCATTTGAAAAATAAATATTTTTTTAGTTTAGTTTATATTCTAGCTGTTGCCCACGACTTCCTTCACGCAATATAAAGATAAAAAAGTAGCCTATAATATGCCCGTCTATGTCAGCTACCCTTCAGTGAAAGTCCGGTCGAAATCGGCCCAGCGGCCGGAGATTACCCGGGACAAACGCGGCTTGCGGACAGACAGACAGACAAATTTACAATATACATCATCTCGAAATCTGGAATTTTTCTTTTGATGTTACAAACAGACTTTTCAATCTATACTATTATAATAAAGCGTAAACACACATATCTTTGTTGCCTAAGATGTCAGCAATTACACCATGTTTTTGAATAATTCTTTTTTTAATAAAAAGTCCTACACCTACGTCACGCTTTAGGCTATATATTTTCACGCCATTAAACTTGGGGGGTAAAAATTTGAGATAAAAACCCTAATGTGGGAAAGAGACCATAAGTTGCTGCCAATATCAAGAAATCAAGATTGCCAAGGTTTGTCATGTCATGTCATTTTGACATTTGCTATTGATAATTTGACAAACGCAAACAATAATATAAAATTTTAATAATTTGATGCGGATGGAGCCACACGGCAACAGCTAGTTTCATTATAATGTAGATTACGTGGAGTTTAAAAATTTTCGTCCGTCTAATTTGCCTAAAACTTTGAAAATGCATTTCTTTATAGACCGGTTTCGTGTGTAATTCACACGGACCGCATACAGTTCGATTAAATCGATAATTTATGCAGATTGAATGCAAGCGTCACTATTTGTACGGGCTATCTCAGTCCGTGCCGCGCCATGCGTTCGGGTATAGTGATGTCCGTAGGATAGTCGATAAAATTATATATCGATAAAATTATTATTAGAATCCCACAAATAATATAAAAACTGCCGAGTCTCGCTTTTAAAACTGTGTTAGATGACATGTAAAACCAAGTTATTTTAGTTAGTGTTATGAAATCGTGACAATTACACGGCGCCATAATTTTGAAATAACACCACTAGTTTTATGCCATTTGTCATAAATAGAATAAACGTTTTTCTAGAATTAAAATTTATTATGTAAAAAATCATTTAACCACGATAATTTTTTTTATAGTTACTATACCATATATACAAATTTATAAAATTATACGATCAATACAAAATCATTTTAAATCTAGTAACTTTTAACGTAGCTATTTTTTTATTATTTTTCCTAAAAAAATAAACATTCTTGTCACGATATGGCTTAAATATAATATTTTCAAAGTTTAATTTCAATATTAGAATATGATAATACTTGTGTTATTTCAACTGACAACTATTTACTTTTATGAATATAATATATAATAGATGACATTAAAATACTCTTGAATTAAAAAAAAGTATTACGCAAGAGACAAAAGTATCGATATCGATGTTAATATCGTGGGTACATCACTACAATGTGTAGTCGCATTAGAGTGCCTCACTATCAGTGGCGCTGTTTGCTCAGGCTCGCGTACGTCCCTACATCATTATTTCATCATTAGTACTCTGTTGAAGATCTACAAGTCTAGACTTTCAGCTGTACTAATGGACAGTACATTTAATTGTTTAAAACAATATGAACGTCATGAGTGAAGATTAAAGGTGACATTTAGATTTGATTGGTCCCTACTAATATAAAGAGGAAACATTTGTATTTTTGTATATATTGAAATAACTCAAAAACTACTGGGTCGATTTCAAAAATTCTTTCATCACTAAAAAGCTACGTTATCAGTGAGTAATATAGGCTATGGTTTATCCCTTTTTTTTAAATTTTACACAGACGAAGTCAGCGACTGTAAGTTTTTTAATAGTTTTTGATGGTTAAAAAGCTTTTTTGGACTAAATGTGGCCACAGATTATGTCAAAATAAAACAATTAAAATTGGGGAAATATAGGACAAACCAAGCGCACCATCACCAGCCGCATAAAAGAACATATTCGAGCTGTCAAAAACGTCGACCCTCAGAAGTCGGCCATAGCTGAACATCTTCTGGATCCCTCCACCAATCACTGGATCGAACTTCATAGTCCCCAGGTACTTTCGACAGAACGCCACTACATACCGAGATTGGTTAGAGAAGCAATTGAAATTACAAAGTGCCAAAATTTCAATCGCGAAGATGGGTTTAAATTGTCAAGTGCCTGGAATCCAGTAATCCAGTATTACAACAAAACTGGAAAGCAGTCATTTTCAAGTAAGCGCACAAGTGTGGACACCGTGAGTGTAGTTTGTCGACAGAAAACAACTAGTGTGAACTGTAGTGAAAACGAGGACAATAATAGTAGTGGTCGCCGTATCAGGAGAAAAGTAGACCGATATGGCTTCGTGTAACTTTTTTTTTTTTTTCACACTACCGCATTTCTTCAGTCAGCCCGTGAACATGGCGCATGCAACTGTGCCGAAATATCGGGAGCTAAAACAATTCAATCGTGGTAAGAAACCCGTATCTTACGAACATTAAAATTAAAATTGAATTGTTTTTCTACAAATATGGGATAAGAAATAACTAATTTTACTAATATTATAAATGCGTAAAATGTATGCGTTTGTTAAAGTCTACTTACTGTTGTTTTTTTTATTGCCACGTGTACGGAGTCGCGGGCCAAAGTTAGTATTTAATAAATACATTAACTGAATAAAATAAACACTCATTTTGTCCCTTCAATGAATTAACACATTTCAAAACCAATTTTGTGGTCGAATACACCATTCCCCCGTAAACAAAGTCAATCTAGTTTGACGTTTATCAGAAAATATGGCCGCCAAGATGGCGTAGCGTGGGCGGGCATTTTTCCCGCCAAGACGGCACGGGTTGTAAATTAAATATATTGAAAAAAATATATTAAAACGGCTGTATTTATTGCTGATTAATAATATGATTTATTGCCGTATTTTATTAATAACAAGCGTGTTTATAAATGTTGGGTTTAAAATGGACATTATATAGTTTCTTAAAAAAGTAAAGATATAATTTTTAACACGAACTATTGGATTTATTATCTGTGATTCTTATACAGATATAAAACATCAAGTTTTTTACGGAACAAAGTAGAGGCAAATCATTTATCGTTTTGTAAAAGCTTCTTTGTTTTTTTAGGATAACGTGTGAATAAGGGATATCGTTCTGACTTACTATAAAGATATTTGGCATTTTATCTTGTCTGTTGGTTTATAGTTTCCCATGTAGATGTTAAATTTACCATACTTGATATAGATTATTTAGGACGTTTCATAGAATGATTTATTTTTAAAATAATTGACGTATGTTTTTATAAGTTTACTTCTTACAAATATCTATGGTTACTATTATAATAAAGCGTAAACACACACTTTGTTGCCTAAAATGTCAGCTATTACACCATATTTTTGAATAATTCTTTTTATAATAAAAAGCCCTACATTTACGTCACGCTTTAGGATATATATTTTCACATCTTAAAATTAGGGGGTAAATATTTTGGATAAAATCCTAATGTGGGAAAGAGACCATAAGTTGCTGCCAACATTAAGGAAGCAATTGTCGTTTGTTCATTTGAATTTTGACATTTCATGAGGATAAAGCCGCACTGGAACAACTAGTTATAAATAAGTTTGGATGGATAGATATTCAAAGCGGCTCAACGACCAAATTTGTCACAAATATAGAACATCGCCTATGTTTATTTACAAAGTTTTTGGCAGGATAAGAGTCGTATCCAAAAGCTAATTAAATTAATTTTTTTTACCTAATTTCCGTTACAAATGAGATTGAAAGTAAAATTACTAAAGTATTATTTGTTGAGACAAAAGTTTGAGTTTATGAAATTGTAACCTGTAGTACACACAACTGTAGTGCGATTGTCGATTGTTTCGCAGCTCAACTGTTTAGTTCCACAACTAAAAATCGCTTAGTATACCTCCATATAAGCTTATTTGAATCAACACAAGACTAAACAGTTGTGCGATAGTTTAGTCAAACGTGCACGCACTATATAATAATTATTTTGTTACCATAATTCTCATCAAGTGTGTCATACAAGTATTTTCTACCACAATGGAGTGACATTATTTGACCTGTCACATCTGACTCACATTGTCACTTAGAGAGGATTAAACTATATTGGTCAGGTGTGCTTAAACACTTAACAACACAGCCAGGGGTACATAATCTATACCCGAACCTCAACCTTTGTATATAGACTCAACCGGTTGACATTGTACTGTGTTTTTTTTATATTATGAGGTGGCTAACGATGAAGCGGCCACCTAAATCCATCAAAATGGCGAAGCAACGGCTGCCTATACATCCTCAATTGCAGATGCGTTGCTTACCCTTAAAAAACGGAGGAGGAGACGTACATAAAGAGGATATTTCCCCTTCCTACTCGTCTCCTCCACCGTCAAATCCATCCATTCCTCATAAGAAAAGGGTGGAACGATAAAGGGACTAAAATTGGGTCTTCGGCACCACACTCAATAGACGAAACGCGGAATTGCTTGTACTTCACGCTTGTCTTCTGTGTGGTATTGCTGGGGGCGATCCGACCCATTCGTGCGAAGATGTTATAGCGGCCTCTACCACTGTCTAATCTCGATGTAAATCAGACATGTTGACCATAGGAAGAACACATAAGCTACTTACTATATTCGTAATTCCGCGTGTAGAGAGCCAAATCTAGTTGAATAAAATTTGCCTATTGCGGGTCGCAAGTTGAGCACCCCTGCAGTAGGCTGTTAAAGCCTCCTGAAGGCGATACTGCGGCAATGTCGCGCTAATGCGGCTGTCACGTAGACTTGCTTATTGGCTCATCCCTTACTAGTGATGTGACGTATGGACTATCGATATTATGTTTTAATCATTATAACGATGTGTTTCGAATGCAATGACATTTGTTCTGACACATGCTGGCTTGTCTTACATTTGATTAAAATAGAAGCATAATTATATGTCTTACTGTAGACAGAGGAATTTTGCGGTAATATCTTACATCGAGATAGATGTCATATTCGATAAAAAATTATTTTAAAACTACCATTATCAGAAATGTCTTGAATATAGACTCAAATCTGATATCTTTTTGAGTTTATGCATAAACACTTTATAAATAATTATTCTATAAATAAAGTGTTGAAGCTGTTAATAAAATATTCGATATCGATAAATCGATATCATTGACATCACTAATTGTGCAAATATTGAGATATCGATCGGCGTCGAAGCACTCGCCACGGTCAATAATACACCGAGCTTTTGTTTAGTAAGAAAGCTAATTTGGTAACAACGACTACCTCAAAGCTCTTTGGAGAGCGTATTTATTTTGTATACTAGCTGTTCCCGCGTCTTCGTTTGGTCTTAATTTCATCCAGATGAGGACAGAGATGTCGATTGTTTCCCAGCCTTCAACTGTTTAGTTGCAAAACTAAAAGCGAGTAGTATACCTTCATATAAGCTCATAGGAATCAAAGCGACTAAACAGTTGTCCGATAGTTTAGTTTCAAGTGTGCGGGCTTTTATAATATTTGAATATAGTACTTAGTGCAGTTGGTGTTATGTACGTGACCAGTTATTCAAAATAATTCATTGAAAATAACCGTTATTTGTCAGATTGTAAGTTTATTGTCTCAATCAGGGCTTGTCCGACTACTGACTGATAGAAGCTCAGATAGCTTAATGACGTCACTGTCAGATAAGATAAGAACCAATATTTCCATCACATTTTACACGTTGGATTGTTATCAGACACTTTACAATTTGGTAGGCCCTTAGTTTCCTTTCCCTCACTTAATTCCTATCAATTGATTATCAAACTGTCATATAAATAACTTAACCCTTACGACTTAAGTTTAACTGATCCAAATGGTTAGTGATTCAGAGTTAATTCTGGTGTTATATATTTGACCCAGATCGACGTTAGCTGATCAGTTAAATTGATATAGTTTGAATCGATTTTATGTTATAAAGATTTGTTTCTATCTTACTTCTTATATAAATTTATATCTATACTAATATTATGAAGAGCAAAGATTTGTATTTTTGTGTATTTCAGATTTAACTAAATCTATTGGGCTCATTTTAAAAATAGGCTATATTTTTTAATTTCAAGCCGACGAAGTCGCGGGCAACGACTAGTATTCAATAACTTCGCTTTAAAGCACCGATTACAATCTAACAGATGTTAAAATATACGGGATTTGTAGTTTAAAACGCTATTTAATATTAAAGTATCGATTTAGTCTGTCGTTAGTTTTTGCACGCGCACGAAGTTACGGGCAACTGCTTGTATATTATGTTCCTTTATTGACTTTTTAAAAAACGTAAGTATTTTTTTTTATTTCGTCGATTTTTATACTATTTATAATAAGTAAATAGTTAGATAAACGGATATATGGACCTTCAACTCTTCCGTTAGACTTATCGATAGCAAATATCGACATATCAACGTCACTAGAGAGTAAATATTGACGCGTCTGTCGCGTGTTGACTAGTGATGGTACTTGAATGTACGATAAAAGATAGAAATCATTTACATAAAATTTTAATTTTGTTTCAAGTATTGAATATGTTGTTAATATTATAAATGCAAAGTTTTGATGGATGTATGTTAGAGTTTGTAGCCTAAACTAAACTGATCTTAATGAAAATTGACATGTAGAGCATAGTCTGGAAGAACACATAGATTATTTACTTTTGTTTTTTTTATTAATCCTACGCTGACAGAGTTCTGGACGAAAGCTATATTTCTTTTTATCTTTGTTTCGTTGTAAAGGCTTTAAAGTTGACTAAAGAAATATGAGAACGAAGTAAAAAATGTATCAAATAACCGACCGCAGTCCGAAATCATTTCTGATATCGTATTTAAAAGATTTTAACGTAACGCTTGAAGGGATTTGTTGAATACTTTCTGTTCATTGGGTTATATTAAAATAGCTGTCGCCCGCGACTCCGTTCACGTGGAATTAAATAAAATGAGTAGCGTATATGTTCTTTCAGACTATCCTCTACATCTATACCAAATTTCATCGAGATATGTTCAGCAGTTTAGGCTACAAACTCTAAAAAACATCCATCTAAACTTTCGCATTTATAATATTAGTATGATTGGAGTTTTAGAGCGGGCGCACACTTTTGACTAAACTATTGTGCGATTGTCGATTGTTTCGCGAATCAACTGTTTAGTTGCACAACTAAATATCGAGTGTTCACCTCCATATAAGCTTATAGGAATCCAAGGAGACTAAACAGTTGTGCAATAGTTTAGTCAAAGTGCGTACACTCTTAAACTACATTTCTATACTAGCTGTGCCCATGCGACTTCGTCCGCATGAACTTAAAAGTCTGGAACACATAGGCTACTTTTATATTCCAAATAAAATAAAAACTTAACTAACGTTTCTCTTAAATAAATATCTATTATTTATTGTTAACGAGCTGTTGCCCGCAACTTCGTCCGCGTAGTATGAGAAAACATACGAACTATATAAATTATAAAAAGCTACGTATCCCTCAAGAACCGGACATTTCTCGGGGATGAAGCTTATCCCATGTGTACTCCAGACTTTGTTTTATATCTGTGCCAAATTTCAATAAGATATGTTGAACCGTTGCAGAATGATCGAGTAAACATTAAAAAACTAAATTAATGAATCCCACGGGAACCGTAATTATTCCCGGGATAAAAAGTAGCCTATGTGTTCTTCCCGACTATGCTCTAAATCTGTGTCAAATTTCATGGAGATCCGTTCAGCCGTTTAGGCTACAAACGCTAACACACATCCATCCATCCATATACTTTCGCACTTATAATATTAGTAAGATAATTCGCTGTTTATAATATTAGTTAGTTAATAAATTGTTATATTAAGTATTCACGGTGGCATGCAAATAGGACGCAAGTCACAAGACGCATTTCATAATTGTAATCATTTTTTTCTTGTCCCACATTGATATATGGTTGGCAGTTAAAATTAATTACTCACCCGACATCTCGTGTCTTGATAAGATATGTAATTATTTGATACAATAAGGCATCCTGCACACGATGAACACAATACAGCTCGTGGCTTTTTGACCGACTTCCCAAAAGACGGAGGTACTCAATTCGTCTGTATGTTTTATTTTATTTTTTTATGTGTGTTACGGCATAACTCCGCCGCTAGTGGACCGATTTTGATAATTCTTTTTTTATCCGGAAGGTAATGCTTGCAGGTGGGTCCCGTTTTTTTGTTTAATTTTTGGAGTCAAAGACTACGACGTAGTTAAATAGTTTTTCTCGCCCTTAACCTACAGTCTCAGTATTCTTCTAATCTTACTAATCGATACGAATATTATAAATGCGAAAGTTTAGATGGATAGATGTTTGTAAGAGTTTGTAGCCTAAACTGCTGAACGGATTTCGATGAAATTTGGCGTAAATGTAGATGATAGTCTGGAAGAACACATAGGCTACTTACTTTGTCTATATTAATATTATAAAGAGGAAACATTTGTATTTTTGTATGTATTAAAATAACTTAAAAACTACTGAACCGATAAAAATAATTCTTTCACCAGTAAAAAGCTATGTAAATAATGAATGACATAGGCTACATTTTTATATTTTAATTTCACGCAAAGTCGCGAGCAACAGCTGGTATTATAAATGCGAAAGTTTAGATGGATGTTTGTTACCTAAACTGCTAAACGGATCTCGATTGTCATAAGATGCAGAGGATAGAGAACACATAGGCTAATTTCTTTTTTAAATCTACATGGACGAAGTCGCGGATGAAAACTAGTATACTTTAAACATTTGAAAACACTCGTATGTAGTAGTTATTACTAAACATAGTTTGTTGACTGCATTTTTAATATTGAATCACCAACAATCATTACTAATTGCATAAAATAGGCTAGGTAGGTTTTAGTAAAGTCTAGACTTGGTTTGTAAAGGCGTTGTCCACGCAGTAGATTATAATCTTATTATTGACTAAGGTACCTAGCCCGGTACACATATATGCTACATTACAATACCTTAGCATTTTTTATTTATTTATCTATTTATTTATTGCAATTAAATTTCCCTCGGGAACCGGACATTTCTCGGGGATGAAGCTTATCCCATGTGTACTCCAGACTTTGTTTTATATCTGTGCCAAATTTCAATAAGATATGTTGAACCATTGCAGAATGATCGAGTAAACATTAAAAAACTAAATTAATGAATCCCACGGGAACCGTAACTATTCCCGGGATAAAAAGTAGCCTATGTGTTCTTCCAGACTATGCTCTAAACCTGTGTCAAATTTCGTGGAAATCCGTTCAGCTGTTTAGGCAACAAACATCCATCCATCCATCTAAACTTTCGCATTTATCATATTAGTAAGATTATACAAACATCTATATAAAGTAACAACAATAAGGACACCTTCGGGCGTGTAATATAATGAGTACAAATGCAGCAGAAACAAACTTTGGGAACAACATAATGCACCTAAAACCATATCATATTTGCAAAACACTTTATAACACAAACAACAGAACGAAACAAAAAAAAATCTCATCAAGCACAATCTAGATTATCACGATTGGCCAAGGGTTACACCTTAGTTTTAATGCTTATAGTTTAAAGAAATCTTGAATTGAGTAGAAAGCTTGGTCTAGCAACCAGTTTTTCAGATTTATTTTAATTACTTTACCATTCATTTCTTTTATGTTTATTGGTAAATGATTGAAAACCCTAATAGCAGTGGCATATGCTTTTCATGACATGATGACAAACCATTGCAACCTTGCTTCCTTAATGTTGGCAGTTTGTAGTTATAGTCACTTTCCCATGGAGGTTTGGCAAATGTCAGAATGACACATGACAAACCTTGCTAATTTTGCTTTCTTGATGTTGGCATGGTCTCTTTTTCACATTAGGGTTTTTATCCAAAATATTTACCTCCTAAGTTTAATAATCATTCAAAAATATGCGTGATTGCTGATATCTTACGCCTTACTTACTACTTACTTACGTAAGATTTGTTACCCCTAAGTATGTGTTAGGCATTTCTCCAAAATTGACGTATTTTGTACTAAGTGAACTGTCGACTTTGTGTCGCCGGCTTATTGTGAAATAGGTCATTATATGTAAACAACTATTACGTGTCACGCACCCCGCCAGATGTCAGTTAAGTACAACTAAGTACAGTTAAGTTATAGCGTGAGAGTTCGACCTGAATCCAGGCTTCGAGCTTGGACGTAAGTTGTTTGTTTTGAATCAGGGCCGATGGTTAAGTAAGTGTCAAGTAAGATTAAGTTACATCGGTTTTATAACTTGTATGTGACCTTTTAGCGTGTTGATGTTAACTTTAAGACCGCTTGTTCGTTTGTTACTGGCAAAAGACAACTTATTACATAACGAGCTGTCCGCAAACTTCATTAGCGCAAACTTGGAACACCCTTTACGCCATTTTGACAGCGCGGAATTAAAAATAAAGTAACCTATAATATATAGTTATATTTTTTTATAATATAAGTTGGCAAACGAGCGAGCGGCCTGAATCCACCTAAATGGAAAGTGACCGCTGCCCATAAACATCCGCAATTGCAGATGCGTTGCGTACCATTAACTGACAGAGGAGGAGACGCACATGAAGAGGACATTTCCCCTTCCTATGCATCTCCTCCACCGTCATATCCACGTTTCCTTCCCATCCTTTCTTCTTAAGAAAAGGGTGGAAAGAGAAAGGGACTAAAATGAGGCCTCAGGCACCACACTCATCAGACGAAACGCAGGCGAGAGAACCCATTCGTGCAAAGATGTTAAAGCGGGCTTTACCACTGTTATAATATGCGGGTCTATGTCAGCTACCCTTCAGTGAAAGTCCGGTCGAAATAGGCCCAGCCGTTTCGGCGATTACCCGGAACAAATGCGGCTTGCGGACAGACAGACAAATTTAAATGCAATTTTCGCTATCAGCAACGAAAATACATTATGTTCCCGAAATCTGGAATTTCTTTTGATATTACAGACATTCCAATTTTAACATATGTATAGATTACTTTTTAGTGAATATCGTTAGTCAGATAACAAACTAACTTTATGATTTTACGGTGACATGTAACACACAACAATTCGTATTTGTGGATCAATAAACTGTAAGAAATCTTTCGTCAGTCTCCAAATTATCGATGTTTGTAGTTTTACTGTGACACGTTCATTACAAACATGAGTCACACGCTGCAATGCAATGTGAATTGTAAATGCGAAATTCGTGCCGCAAACACCGTTGTCTAAATAAAGATTATGTTAGAGCGTGTGTACACATTTGACTGAACTATCGCACAACTGAACTCTCGCTTTGATTCCTATGAACTTACGGAGGTGAACACTTTGATTTTCAGTTGTGCAACTAAACTAGGGTTGTGACGGAACTCCGCTTCCGCATACAAGTGCGGAATTCCGCAAGAAATGATAACTCCGTATTCGCTTCCACTTTCGTTATTATCCGGGGTTATAACGAAAGTTAATTTATTATAAATTATCATTAATAAATCGCAATTAAAATATTATTATTGACCTTAGCTTCCGCAGAGGTGAAGCCCTTCGCATCCGCAGCCGCATCCGCTTCCGTTAAAATGGCCCCCGTTACAACCCTAAACTAAACACCAAAGTGGTAGAGCCCGCTTTATCATCTTAGCACGAATGGGCCGGCATGCCCGGTGTAATACCACGACCACACAGAAGACAGGCGTGGCGATGAGTGTGGTGCCGGAGGCCTAATTTAAGTCCCCTTCTTCATATCACCCTTTTCTTATAAGGAGAGGATGGGAAGGGGAAGTGGATTTGACGGTGGAGGAGATGCATAGGAAGGGGAAATATCCTCTTTATGTGCGTCTCCTCCTCCGTCTGATAAGGGTAGGCAACGCATCTGCAATTGCGGATGTCTATGGGCAGCGGTCGCTTCGCCATTTTGGCAGATTCATGTGGCCGCTTGCTCGTTTGCCACCTTATGTTATGAAGGCTGCGAAACAATCAATAATCGCATAACAGTTGTGCGATAGTTTAGTCATAGCTGTGCGCCCGTTTTCAGTTTTAAAGTAGGTTTTTAGTTTATTGACTTTAATTTTACAGACAGACATAAATAAAATAATGCATTGATTTGTCGAAAATCAATATAAATTACATTTTTATTGTTTCTGTAATTTTTACGCAAGAATTGCCTTTCTCTTGTGAGTAAGGTCCGAAGTTTTTTGTGTTGATATCTCTGCGGTTTGTAACTTTAGTGGGTTAAGTTATTCAGGTATAAAAAAGGTTTTTTTTTATAAATATCTTTATCGCTCAGTGATCTCGATAAATGGATAGGTTAGAAATAAAAGCCTTTGATTAGTTTCGACATAAAGTCATCGGTAAATGTTCCTGACAATTATCCCATTGTTGCTCGAGACTTCGCCCGCGTGAAATTAAAATATAGCCTATGTTACTCACAGATAAATTACCTTTCTAATGGTCTAAGAATTTTTAAAACCGACCCAGTAGTTTTTGAGTTATTTCAATATATACAAAAGTACAAATGTTTCGTCTTTATGACAGTATAGATTACTTCTTATAGCCAATAAAAAAAACATCTTACTTCTTACTTAATATTATAAATGCGAAAGTTTAGATGAATGGATGTTTGTTAGAATTTGTAGCCTAAACGGCTAAATGAATCTCGATGAAATTTGGCATAGATGTAGAGGATAGTCTGGAAGACATAGTCACTTTTGTTTTAATTCCTCGTGGACAGAGTCGCGGACGAAAGTTATTGTAAACGTAAGTTATTACTAAAAGGTTATCTAAACGCAATTTATACTATTATAATAAAGCGTAAACACACACTTCTTTGTTGCCTAAGATGTCAGCAATTACAGCATAGTTTGAATAATTAGTTTTTAAACAAAAATCCCTACACTTACATCGCGCTTTAGGCTATATATTTTCACATCTTAAACTTGGGGAGTAAATATTTTGGATAAAAGTCCTAATGTGGGAAAGAGACCATAACTTGCTGCCAACATTTAGAAAGCAAGGTTGTCTTCATGTCATGTCATTTTGACATTTGCTATTGATAATTTGACAAATGTAAACAATGAAATAAAATATTCATAATTTCATGCGGATGAAGTCGCTCGGGGACAGTTGGTAATAATGTAAAAAAGTGACAGGTAGAGAACTGGTTGTGGAATTCAATTTTATCTTTATAAATTGACAATTTGAAAAGCCACTTTTCAATGCTATGCTTTCCAAAGATTCACCTGTCTATTGTACCGTTTTGGGACAATTTTTATATTACTGTAAACTAGCTTTATGACGCGACTTTCGCTATACGGAATAAAAAGTAATGTGTTCTAGATTGTTTTACATATGTGATGATTTTCATCGAGTACCCATGAGTTTTTTTTATAATATTTGGTGGCAAACGAGCAAGCGGCCACCTCAATTCGCCAAAATGGCGAACCGACCGCTGCTCAGACATCCGTAATTGCAGATGCGTTGCCTACCCTTATCCGACGGAGGAGGAGACGCACATGAAGAGTATATTTCCCCTTCCTTTGCATATTCTCCAGCTACAAATCCACTTCCTCTTTCCTCTCTTAAAAAGTGGTAAAGAGAAAGGGACTAAAATTAGGCCTCTTGTTTTAAAGCATAACAAACATCCATCTAAACTATCGCATTTATTATTACTATGAATTATGATTGAAAAGTAAAGAAAAAATCAAAAAATATTTATGGTTAATTAGTTGTCTATGAACCACGGTTCTCATCCCTTCATTATCTATGACTTCCTGCTTAAAAAACAACATTATATATACCACATCTTGATTTTAACAACAAAATTAACCTCCTTAAAAATAACCATCATAATACAATATTAAATTAACAGAAACCAACTAAATACAAACATCTACACGTGCATATATCACAGTAATTTATACAATTTCAAATACCCTTCCAATTATGCATATTTACTGTAATGCCCTGTACACAAGGTGAGATATATCTCCGACGATTTTAGTCGCGTCGACGACTCGTGTACAGAAAGCGGTATTCGGATGCAACTTAAGAGTGGTAGAGCCCGCTTATACATGTTCGTACTGTAGGGCTCGCGGAATACCATGATCTCACAGAAGACAGGCGTGAAGTGGGAGCAATACCACGTACACCCTGATGAGTAGTGCCCCAGTTAATTTTAGTCCCCTTCCTTTCCTAACATTTTTTTATACGGATAGGTTTTGAAGGGAAAATGGCTTTGACGGTGGGGGAAATAGAAGGTAATATCCTTAGTAAGTAATATCCTTTTTATGTGTCTACTCGTCGTCCGCTATTGCGCATGTCCTTGTGTAAGAAAGGTCTAAAGGGCCAAATAGCGTACCCTGGGGAATGCCACATTAATTTTAAAGGATTGTTCTTAATTTATACGGTTGAAAGATAAAATGGCCGTTGTATATACTTCATAGTTTCAAATGTTAAACCTGTCTAATAAATTATAGATTATGATTTTTGATAAATCCCGTGAATTCCGAAGCGCCATTAATTTTATGGGCGTTGATGCGTTTTTTCTCTTTTATCGTTTGATGAGGTTTTTCTTTTGTTGTGTTGTTTAGACTATAGATATATTTATTATCAATTTAAATGTAAAATTAGTGATTTTATCGATAGAATGATGTCGTTAACTAAAGGAACAAAGATTTATGAATGTCATCTGTATTTGTATTGTACTAGCGTTTGCTCGTTACTTCGCCTGCGTTAATTTAAAAAAATCTAGCAATACAGCGTTCTAATCGTGAATGTAGGAATCTTTCAATTCAATACAAGACATACGAAAATACAGTTTTCATAACAAAATAAAAATTACTTTAATTGCATGTTATTTTGTAATCCATTTTTAAATAATACTAAACTAGATATTATATCGTAATCATTTTAAAATTGAACATTTTATCGGGTGTTTTAAAATGCCATAATGGTAGTCGTTACGTAGTCGTCACGGTGTCGCAGTGTATGAATAATATATACTTTGTCTCCGTCGCACGGCTCGTCTGTCTGTCCGCATGATTTATGTCAGTTTGAACGCTCCGAATGCGACATAATTAGTGAGGTTTAAAGAGCTTTTGTTGAATGCTTAATTTTGTTAGGAATTTGTTGTTGGTTACGTTTTGAAATTATAGTTTTACTAGCTTTCCGTGACTCCGTCCGCGTGGTATTAAAAAAACGAAAGTAAGTAGCCTTTGTATTCCAGACTATCCTCTACATCTATGCCAAATTTCATTGAAATCCATTCAGCCGTTTAGGCTACAAACTCTAACAAACATCCATCTGAATCTTCGCATTTATAATATTCGTCGGATTTCTAAAGACCTTAATAAACACAAAGAGCTCCCCTTAGTTTTAAACACAAAGTATTAGTAACTTAAGACAAATTCTTTAGGACTAGACTTAGCTAATGTAAGTTTATCTAATACGTGATATCTAGTCTTAATCATACTAATATTATAAATGCGAAAGTTTAGATGGATGGATGGATGTTTGTTAGCGTTTGTAGCCTAAACGGCTGGAAGGATCTCCATGAAATTTGGCACAGGTTTAGAGCATAGTCTGGAAGAACACATAGGCTACTTTTTATCCCGGGAATAATTACGGTTCCCGTGGGATTCATTAATTTAGTTATTTAATGTTTACTCGATCATTCTGCAACGGTTCAACATATCTTATTGAAATTTGACACAGATATAAAACAAAGTCTGGAGTACACATGGGATAAGGTTCATCCCCGAGAAATGTCCGGTTCCCGAGGGATACGTAGCTTTTTGTTATTTATATAGTTCTTATGTTTTCTAATACCACGCGGACGAAGTCGCGGGCAACAGTATTGAATATTTTTAGTTTTAAATTCTAATTCAAAGACACACATAAATGTAGGTTTCCGAGTACAGGAGTCCTTTAGGTGAGTGCCACCTTGCGGCCGCTAACGACATCCTAACGACCCTCTTTCGTTTACACGCGTTTCTAACAGATGCTTAAAACTAGAGGTTGGATGGTAAGAAGTTCTTAACAACAAGCGATATTGAACCTTACTGTAGTATGTTAGAGTTGCAATTTGTTAAATATTACTGTTTTTGGTTATTTAAATAGATTTGGTAAGGATCAGAAGCGTTAGTTGATTTGTATGGTTTCTATTTGTTGTATCAATGTACTGCGTGTTTCGATGTTGAATTATTATTTTGATTTAAAATACCTTTGAAATGCGCGTATGTACAGTCTTGGAAATCCCCTGTGTTCCAATTACAAAACAAGCTTATCTACACTATTATAATAAAGCGTAAACACACACTACTTTGTTGCCTAAGATGTCAGCAATTACAGCATATTTTTGAATAATTCTTTCTTAAATAAAAAGCCCTACACTTACGTCATGCTTTAGGCTATATATTTTCACGCTATTAAAATAAGGGGTTAAATAAAACGGATAAAAACCTCAATGTGGGTAAGGGACCATAAGCTACAAACTGCCAACATCAAGGAACAATTGCAGTGGTTTGTCATGTCATTTTGACATTTGCAATTGATAATTTGACAAATGTAAACAATATATTATTATTAAAATTTCATGCGGATGAAGCCGCAGGGGAACAGCTAGTTATATAACGAAACAAACTCCATCTCTTACAGATAACCATTTATATAACAATGAGATAACCAAAAGGAAGTATCACTAGCTTTTAAGACCATCGTCAGATTTCCTAATTATACTTTTGTCAACATTATTAATACGAAAAAATAGACAGACTAGTTTGTATATAGACTGTCCATTAAGAGGGTCCGCACTTTAAACTATCGCACAACTGTTTACTCGCTTAGATTCCTACGAGCTATGGAGGCACACTACTCGATTGTTAGTTGTGCAGACAGTTGAATTGCGAAACAATCGACAATCGCACAAGTTACTTAGTAAAGGATTGGGTAATCAAGAGTTCCCTAGGGAATCTTCGAGAACAAATTAACGAGGCCGTCGTAATATAATTAACACATACTTTATGTTGACTGTTACAAAACTTCGTTCACAGATTTTTTGTGTTATTTCCTACCGTTTTAGTAACTTATTTTTCATTTTCATCTCCCCTGCCTTATCCTACTCCCGTAGGGCGTACTGGGTTTTCCTCTCAATAATTCTTTCATCTCAACTCATGTTTCACATAATCCAGTTTAACAATGGTAGAGCCCGCTTTAACATCTTCGCACGAATGGGTCTGCTCGCCCCCAGTAATACCACGATACAGAAGACAGGCGTGAAGTGAAAGCAATTCCGCGTACAGTCTGATGAGTGTGGTGCCGGAGGCCTTAAGTCCCTTTTCCGTTCCACCTTTTTCTTATAAGAAAAGGATTGGATGGGGAAGTGGATTTGACGGTGGAGGATACGCATAGAAATGGGGAAATAACCTCTTTATATGCGTCTCCTCCTCCGTAGATTTAGGCAACGCATCTGTAATTTCGG
Organism: Papilio polytes; assembly: GCF_000836215.1. NCBI lineage: Eukaryota > Metazoa > Arthropoda > Insecta > Lepidoptera > Papilionidae > Papilio > Papilio polytes. Next base: position 184,147 of record NW_013527248.1, read on the forward strand.
ATGTCTGTTGGCAGCGGTAAGTTTTTTTAATTCATAGACGAATTTGCTAACAAAAGTTGGTTGCATCTATTTTCAGGTTATGTTCTTTAGTGTAAGTTTTTGTTTTTTTGTTTTATTTTATTAAATGGCCGTCGTTTAAATTAAAATCTCGATATTTATTTTACAAATACATTTTTCTTTCATCACTTTACCAAGGAAGTAGTCCCGCCAAAACAAACATGGCCGCCGGCGAGCTGTCACCCTCTGATGTTCTGAAGCTTTGTTTTTACAAACGTCTATTTCGAACCAGTTTATACCAGTATTAAAAGACTATAGTGTGTCTAAATAAGATAGATTCGTTTGATAAATTACGCAAGTATCGAATAAAATTTTGTATGAAGGTAAATGCCGTACTTAATAGACAGGTATCGTAGTGACGAAACACGCAGCGTACAATTTGGAACTATCGATATTCGGTTTAAATAATTATCGAACTCAACTAAAATTATTATTTTCTTATTAACTAATTTAGAGGACAATACTAGTATACTCGTAATGTAGAGAATATAGCGATGACAAAAATAATAAAGCAAACCAATTTGATTACGTATGGCTGTAGTAGTAATAAACATTTATTTGTTATGGTCATTACTAATTTGAGAAAACAATGTTATTCTTTTAATTCATAAGTTATAACTAGGAATCTATCGATTCCAACTTCTATAAGAACAAAAATCGAAAATCGATAAGATTCATGACTGATTTTACACAACCCATTCCTACTAAATTTCAAATGAATTGTCAAACTAATCTATCTTATGACAAACTATAGTTAAACGAATGATTTCATCTAGTTAACTATTGCACGCGACTTTGTCCGCGCAGTTATAAACACGAATAACAAAAAACTTTTTGAGGATGAACCATTTCGAACGGTTTTGTGATCTCTTTTAGAATATAGTAACGTAATATCATTTTAAAATAGTCAAAATTGAACCACTGGTAACTAAAAAACATTTATTCGTGTAAAATTGGCGACACCAATAACGCAGTTTGTAATGAAAACACTCTTTGCCGATTTCATTCCTTTGAAACAGGACGCTGGTGGCGCTGAAATTAAAAATATATGCGAAAACAAATGAAAATCTGTCGTCTGTTTGTGTTTTGTTGTATGTTGTACCACAAAGGATTTTTAGATAAATCTAGGCTTACAAAAATATGCTTATTTTGCATTATACAGTTAAAATAAGTGATAAAAAAACCTAATTATTTAAATAATAAGGCGGAAGAACTCTTAAAATGGGATAGTAACTGGTATACCAGCTACTGGAATGGCAAACCTGTAACTGACACGTGCCTGTACCTAGTATGCAAATTTGCCAGCCACTAGCTTGTGTACTGTAAATAATAGTTACATAATCTATTTATATAGTGTAGTGGTAGTAACAGTGGTAGTGCCCGCTTTAACATCTTAGCACAAATGGGCCGGCTCGCCCCCAGTAATACCACGACCACACAGAAGACAGGCGTGAAATGGAAGCATTTCCGTGTTCTGTCTGATGAGTGTGGTGCCGGAGGCCTAATTTAAGTCCTTTTCTCTTTACCACCCTTTTTTTATAAGGAGAGGATGGGAAGGGGAAGTGGATTTGACGGTGGAGGAGATGCATAGGAAGGGGAAATATCCTCTTTATGTGCGTCTCCTCCTTCGTCGTATAAGGGTAGGCAACGCATCTGCAATTGCGGATGTTTATGGGCAGCGGTCGCTTCGCCATTTTGGCGGATTCAAGTAGCCGCTTGCTCGTTTGCCACATTATGTTATATAAAAAATATATATATATATATAGAACAAAATTTTAGAGTACCTAACACTGTCCACCCTCTAATGCATTGATGTTTAATCCATCAGGATTACTAATATAAGACATTTACCCAATGCGCCCCTTCGCTAACATCACGTGCCCCTAAGGGGGCAGCAAGCATGTCGGAATGCAAGGGTTGTACGTAATACGTATCTTTTAAATGTTTTTGATGAAGAGCACAATTTCAAAAGACAACAATAAAATATTGTTTATTTGACCTTGGGACGTGAAATTGATACACTGTTAAATCTGTACTAATATTATTAAGAGGAGTTGTAACTCTGTATGTTTTGAAATAACTCAAAAACTGGATCGATTTCAAAAATTCTTTCACCATTAAAAATCTACGTTATTTGTAACATAGGCTATCTTTTTTATTATTTATTGTTACGCTGAAACATTGTTTTTTACAATCTTGGCGTAATATATGTAAATGATGTCGGTTTTTGAACTAATAGCTCAGAGTTGCAACTCCTATCTTTTTTTCAATTAAAAGTAGATCTTTCGACCTATTTTTCTATGTTAATTCAATAATGAATGAACCCACAACAGCGTACATCCCACAACTAAACTATCGCACAACTGTTTTATCTCTCTTTGATTCCTATGAGTTTGTATGACGTACAATACTCGATTTTCGATGGTGTAAAATAGTTGAATTGACTGCGAATTCGACAATCGCAAGAGTTGTGCGTCAAAAGTCGCCCGCTTTAAACTTTGAAATTGTCCATTCAGATATCCAATGTCCAATGACAATTGTTTCATTGAATTTCTCATCCCCCTTTTCAACCCCTATTTGCACATCCCACCCCTATAGTCCCGTTTAATTGGATAAAGGTTCCCATTGTTTGCGTGATTTTTACATTTTTAATTATTTATTTGACAACGCAATATTTATAATGAATTGTAATACATTTCCGTAACGAATTCTTTCACCATTAAAATTTCACACTGACGTAGTTATCTATTCATATCTTAAACATAAAATAAATTGAAAGTAGCGCCAGTGGTGGAGAAATTGAGAAGCAAAAGGTTAGCGTGGTATGGACATATGCGAGACGATGGGGACATAAACCAGAAAGTGTTAAGAATCAATGTGGATGGCTACAAAGGAAGAAGACCGAAGAAAGTATGGATTGTGTGAAAGAGGATATGATTAAGAAGAGTGGATTCAGATGACAGCTCATAGAGATGTATGGAGCAGCACTTACTGTGCCGACACTCCGTAAGGTTGTAGATGTATTTTCGTTTATATTGAAATAACTCAAAAACTACTGGGCGTATTTCTAAATTCTTTCACCATTAAAAAGCTACGGTATCAGTGAGTAACATAGGCTATAATGTTGTATTATTATTAATTACTTTTTTTTTCACAAAAAAAAGTAACTGAATGGCCACTGTTTGCCTTGAAGAGGCATTTACAGATTCACCGGGCTTGAGGTGGCCGATCGCATGGCGCTTAGCCTAAACCTCGTTTATGAGTAACTAAGCTCCAGGGCTCCCTCAGTAGCCTCGGCTCGGGCCGTTACTTCGTTATTATTACGCATAAAGTTATAAAAAATTCATTTTATTGTTTACATTTGTCCAATTATCAATAGCAAATGTCTATATTACAAAACATGACAAACCATATCAATCTTTCTTTTTTGATGTTGGCAGTAACTTATGGTCTCTTTCCCACACCCTAAGTGTTTATATAAAATATTTACTCCCTATGTTTAATTACGTGAAAATATATAGCCTAAAGCGTGACGTAAGTGTAGGGCTTTTTATTAAAAAAGTATTATATAAAAATACGCTGTAATTGCTGACATCTTAGGTAACAAAGTGTGTGTTTACGCTTTATTATAATAGTATAGATTGGGCGCGAGCAAAGTCGCGGGCTACTAGTATGAGTAAATAATAACATTGTAAACAAATTAGCAACTAACTCCGCCCATGTTTGTAATAGGTCGATTCAAATCCAATTTGTACAGAAATAATTTTATGTCAAGGCGCATTGTAAGTATTCGATATCATTGGTACTTGTTTGTTACGAAACTTATTATTGTCATCCCTTTCATTCTCATTGGAATAATAGAAGACATGTCTATTTTTTTTTATAATATAAGTTGGAAAACGAGCAAGCGGCCTGAATCCACCGAAATGGAAAGCGACCGCTGCTATAAACATCCGCAATTGCAGCGTTGCCTTAATTGACGGAGACGCACATAAAGAGAACATGTCCCCTATCTATGCGTCTCCTCCACCGTCACATCTCTTTCTTCCAGCCTTTCCTCTTAATAAAATAATGGCAAGGGAGTAAAATTAGGCCTCCGGCACCACAATGATCAGACGAAAGGCGAAATTGCTTCCATTTCACGCCTGTTTTCGTGTGATCGTGGTATTACTGGAGGCGAGCCGGCACTACAGTGCGAAGATGTTAAAGCGGGCTCTACCACTTTACCAAAAAGACATTTAAAAATATATAGACGAAACAGTAAACTAAATGTTTCGGGTACTTTCTTTTAAAGATACTATAACAGTGGTAGTGCCCGCTTTAACATCTTACCACGACCACACAGAAAACAGGCGTGAAGTGGAAGCAATTCCGCGTTTCGTCTGATGAGTGTGGTGCCGGAGGCCTAATTTTAGTCCCTTTCCCTTTCTGACCTTCTTAAGAGGAGAGGATGGGAAGGAAAAGTGTATTTTACGGTGGAGGAGACGCATAGGAAGGGGAAATGTCCTCTTTATGTGCGTCTCCTGTCCCGTCAATTAAGGATAGGCAACGCATCTGCAATTGCGGATGTTTATGGGCAGCGGTTTTACCATTTCGTTGGATTCAGGTCGCTTGCTCGTTTGCCTGCTTATATTATTAAAAAAAAAAACAGTAATGCGTAACTGGTGGTCAAAATTAGCGCTAGAGAAGCGGGCTGTCGCCCGTCATAAAATAATAAATGTTCTGTTTATAATAATTTCAATTAGATATTTCAAAACAATCTGATATCAATTGAAGTAAACATTATTATTTGGTCACTATTATCGTTTTTATTAGTAAATAATAATTGTTTATATTTCATTCGAAAAATCTTATTAATATTATAAATGCGAGATTTTAGATGTTTGGTTTGCCGCCTAAACTGCTTAACCGATCTCGATTAAATTTGTCATAGATGTAGAGAATTAGAATAACTATTTAATATCTATACTATTATAATAAAGCGTAAACACACACTTCTTTGTTGCCTAAGATGTCAGCAATTATAGCATATTTTTGAATAATTCTACTTTTAATAAAAAGCCCTACACTTACGTCACGCTTTAGGCTATATATTTTCACACCATCAAACTTAGGAGGTAAATATTTTGGATAAAAACTCTAATGTGGGAAAGAGACCATAAGTTGCTGCCAACATCAAGAAAGCAAGATTGCTAAGGTTTGTAATATCATGTCATTTTAAAATGTGCTATTGAAAATTTGACAAATGTAAACAATATAATTTTCATAATTTTATGCGGATGAAGTCGCACGGAAACAGCTAGTATTAAATAAGCGAGTTTAATTTACCAAGTTAACAAATTATCTGATAAAAATTGAATATCTCTAATCATTCGTATAAGATCCCGAAATCTCTGTAAGATAATCCCCTCATCGTATTCCCGGACACGAATTGTTACACAGGGTGTTACAAAAGCAAAAGGCAAACACTTGAATAAGGGATTCAGACGTACACTCAACAAACGTGGAATTATTTCCACTTTACGTTTGTTCTGTTTTTCTATATTATAAGTCGACAAACGAGCAAGCCACCTGAATCCGCCGAAATGGCGAAGCGACTGCCCAGCGCATAAGAAGGGGAAATGTCCTCTTTATGTGCGTCTCCTCCGTTTGCTGATGTTTGTGCAGCGGTCGCTTTCCATTTCGGTGGATTTGCCGCTTGCTCGTTTGCCAACTTTTGTTATAAAAAAAGTTAATATTATCGTGAAATGGAAGTAAAGTGACAAAAGTAAGCACGTAAATCTGTTTTCAGTAATGCGTTGTTGTTGATTGTTAGCTCGTAAAGCTGTCAAGTTAATGCATTTCGTAGCTTATGCGTCATTGTTTACGATTTAGCGTAAGTTTTGGATATGAAATGTATGTTACCGATCGATTGTGAATATTGTTAACTAGCTGTTCCCGTGCGGCTTTATTCACATGAAAACTTTATTTTATTGTTTACATTACCAAATTATCAATTGCAAATGTCAAAATGACATGACATGACAAACCTTGGCAATCTTGCTTCCTTGATGTTGGCAGCAACTTATGGTCTCTTTCCCACATTAGGGTTTTTATCCAAAATATTTAACCCTCTAAGTTTAATGTTGTGAAAATGTATAGTCTAAAGCGTGACGTAAGTGTAGGGCTTTTTATTAAAAGTAGAATTATTCAAAAACATGCTGTAATTGCTGACATCTTGCAACAAAGGAGTGTGTGTTTACGCTTTATTATAATAGTATAAATATGCTACCGATTTTTGAAGATGTTGAACAAATAGTACTCACTATACATTTTATTGTAAAATGCGTATAAAAAGCCTCCACAAGTTATAATAATAAATAAATGAAAAAACAAAACGAGCAATGAGTGTAGAACGATGCGATGGTATCGCGAGGTCGGGTTACCACAGGGGTGTTCAACATTTGGTACATTATTATAATAAACAAACAGGTATCTCAAAACACTAATAATAGGAAATAGATTGTCCATAAACTATACTAATATTATAAAACGTAAACAGATACTTCTTGCATTCAATCAACAGCTCAATCAGAGCATGTTTTTGAATAACCTTTTTTTAATATTAAAAAACCCTATACCAACAATGTCCTATCTCTATGAAATTTGGCACAGGTTTAGAGCATAGTCTGGAAGAACACATAGGCTACTTTTTATCCCCGTAATTCCCGGTTCCCGTGGGATTCATTAATTCAGTTTTTTAATGTTTACTCGATCATTCTGCAAGTTCAACATATCTTATTGAAATTTGGCACAGATATAAAAAAAAGTCTGGAGTACACATGGGATAAGGTGAGAAATGTCCGGTTCCCGAGGGATACGTAGCATTTTGTTATTTGACGAAGTCGCGGGCAACAGCTAGTAAAAAAATAAAGTTTTTATAATTATACTAAAATAAATTGATTAACAAATAATAGGGTTTTTCATAAAAGAAATATGTTACTTACCCCTGTACATCATAGATCAGATGAAGGCACGCGTGGTTCGTTAGGCTGTGATCTGCTGGAATAGGGTCGATTACTCACGTATATTCAAAAACAAACCTTATTGATTGACAATAGAGTTGAAATTACATTAACAAGAATATGACTGTACTGTTCATTGTGAAACTAACCTTATTGTGTTGAAGATAGGAGTGAAATTAGCTTGGCATTTTTAAGGGCTAATAGTACTGGGATATCTAAGATGTGTAGAATTTAGTCAAGTTTTTTGATCGAAGGTGACTTTAATGAACAGTAGTTGTAGACTTTTAAAGCGTAAAGTTTGATTCCCAACAGTAAATTACATTTTTAATCTATACATGTAACTAGCTGTTGGTCTCGACTTCGCCTGCGTGTAATTAATATAGCCTATGTTATTCACTGATAACGTAGCTTTCTAACGGTGAAAGAATTTTTGAAATCGACTCAGTAGTTTTTGAGTTATTTCAATATATACAAAAATACAATTTCTTTGTAATATTAGTTGGTACATATAATAAAATTGGAGTGTCTGTTTGTAATATAAAAAAAAACAGACAACTCCAGAAAACTGACAAAGAAAATCGCTTAAAAAAAGTTTGTCTGTCTGTCCGCAAGCCGCGTTTGTTCCGGGTAATCTTCGATAGCTGAGCCGATTTTGACCGGACTTACACTGAAGTGTAGCTGATATAGACCCGCATATTATAGGCTACTTTTTTTAATTACGCACTGTGAAAAAGGCGTAACGGATGATTTGCGCTAACGAAGTTTGCGGGCGCCTGCTCGTATAAAAACATAATAATTCTACATACTATTGACTTTATAACTTACTAGCTGTTCCCGTGCGACTTCATTCGCATAAAATTATGAAAAATTTATTTTATTGTTTACATGTATCAAATTATCAATTGCAAATGTCAAAATGACATGACATGATGACATACCATGGCAACCTTGGTTGATGTTGGCAGCAACTTATGGTCTCTTTCCCACATTAGTGTTTTTATCCAAAATATTTACCCCTAAGTTTAATAGCGTGAAAATATATAGCCTAAAGCGTGACGTAAGTGTAGGGCTTTATGTTAAAAAAGAATTATTCAAAAATATGGTGTAATTGCTAACATCTTAGGAAACAAAGAAGTGTGTGTTTACGCTTTATTGTAATAGTATAGATTATTATTAAAAAAAATCCCTAATAGTATTTCGTCTTAAGTTATCGTGATAACATAAGTGCTTTGCACATCGTAAAGTAATTAAGATAACTTAAAAAGATAGGTGAAGTGACGGGCACTTCCGGTTTGTGCAAAGCTTGAACTCTTACTTAATATATTTACTGGGTTAAGCATGATTGAATAAGTTATATTATCTTATCTTAGAGCGCGACCAAACTATCGCATAACTGTTTAGTCTCGCTTTGCTATGAGCTTATATGGACGTTATTTGACAGTGGTAGAGCCAGTTTTAACATCTTCGCACTGTAGGGCCGGTTCGCCCGGTGTAATACCACGACCACACAGAAGACAGGCGTCAAGTGGAAGCAATTCCGTGTTTCGTCTGTTGAGTGTGGTGCCGAAGGCCTAATTTTAGTCCCTTTCCTTTCCACCCTTTCTTAAGAGGTAAAGATTGGAAGGAAAAGTGGAGGAGACGCATAGAAAGGGGAAATGTCCTCTTTATGTGCGTTGGCTCCATCAATTAAGGGTAGGCAACGCTGCAATTGCGGATGTCTATGGGCAGCGGTCGCTTATCATTTCGGTGGATTCAGGCCGCTTGCTCGTTTGCCACCTTATATTATATAAAAAAAAATTGTGAAACTAAGCAGTTGAGCTGTGAAACAATCGACAATCGCACAACACTCGTGCGATAGTTTAGTCAACGTGTGCCTCTTATGAAAGTCGAAGATCAAAGGTTTTTACTGTACAAGACAAGCCTGCATCGTTCAGTCTAAAAGTTCATAGTTCGATGTAAGTTCTTGGCCTTGATTAGTACACAATACGCAACGTCCGGTACGTCACCGAATGCATTGTCGTCTCATAATGGACACACTCACAATAGATATAAAGAATAATGAACAATAATTGATATGTTCGTCAGGAAGTTGCAATTTTAATTCTTACTAAAATATACTTGTATTATCTAAATAAATGATAAATTACAAAGAGATGTATTCAGTCGTTTAGGCTACAAACTCTAATAAATATAAATCTAAACTTTCAAATCTTATCTTATTACTATTATAAACTAGCTTTCGTCAGCGACTTCGTTTGTGTGGATAAAAAAAAACAAAAGTGAGTAGCCCATGTGTTCTTCCGGACTATTCTCTACATCTATACCAAATTTCATCGAAATCCGTTCAGCCGTTTAGGCTACAAACTCTAACAAACATCCATCCATCTATCCATCCATCCATGTTTGTTACAGTTTGTAGCCTAAACGTCTGATGGGATTACGTTGAAATTTGGTATAGATGTAGAGGATAGTCTGGAAGAACACATAGGCTACTTACTTTTGTTTTTTATTCCGCGTGGACGGAGTCGCGGACGAAAGCTAGTTTATATTAGTGGGGCATACATGTTTCAATGTGTTTGTGAGTTAACAATACTGAGTGGCAATGATCCATCTTGGCGGTCATAGCTAATAAAATCTGCAAGTTGATTTATTACTTACAGTAACACAGATATAAAAGAAATATATAGACGAGGCAGTGAATAAATCCACCGGTACTTTCGCTGAAAGGTATCAGGTGTCAACTTAAGCCACCTCGTGTTGACATGTAATAAAATATTTAACAACAATTATAATCTATAATATTATAATAAAGCGTCAACACTCACTTCTTTGTTGCCTAAGATGTCAGCAATTACAGCATATTTTTGAACAATTCATTTTTTAATAAATAGCCTTACACTAACGTCACGCTTTTGGCTATATATTTTCACGCCATAGAAATTAGTGGGTAAATATTTTGGATAAAAGCCCCAATGCGGGAAAGAGACTATAAATTGCTGCCAACATCAAGGAAGCAAAGTTGCCAAGGTTTGTCATGTCATCATGACATTTGCAATTGATAATTTGACAAATGTGAAAAATAAAATATTTTTTTTTATAATGTTTTGAGGATGAATTCGCATGGGAACAGCTAGTAAGCTACTCGTACATATTTGGTTATAATACTAAAAAAAATATCTACAATTCTTCCTAATGTAATTTTTATATACCTCTAACGGTTTAGCCAGCGTAAGCCGAGAATAAGGGTGTTTTAGTTAATTTTTAACACCAGAGAACAGAAATACGCTGTTTATTTATAGTTCCTGTTTAGTTGTATAAATCGAGTAGTGTGCGCACCTCCATATAAGTTTATTGGAATCAAAGCGAGATTAAAAAGTTGTGCGATAGTTTAGTCAAATGTACAAGCTTTAAAAAGGTTCTTGGTACAATACATAGGTTATTAGTCGTAGAGCAGTATAATAAGCAAATAATATCGTTATAGCGGTCCAGCACGGATACAGTCCTCCACACAAGTACACAATTAACTGCCGCCCGCCCGGCAATCGGGTTAGCGTCTAAAGTACAGTCGCGTACTTAATGCATTTCTATTAATTTAATTTATCTTAGAAGAACCTCAATAAGTTAAAGTGTAAGGGAAACGCAAAATATTTTAAGTTATAGAGGTTTTATCAAGGGTCTATGTTGTAGAGGTTTTGGGCTCTGATGGGAAGGGAACATATTATTTTTTGAAGTTATAGAGGTTTTTAAGTTACCGAGGTTTGAGTTATCGACGTTCCATTGTATAGATGGATGTTTGTTAGAGTTTGCTTAAACGGCTGAACGGATTTCGATGGTATTTGGCATAGATGTAGACGATACTGTGTGGGAACACATAGGTTACTTATTTTTGTTCTTTTCTTTACATGCGGACGAACGCGGATTAAAACTAGTTGTTATATATTGCATACAAATTTAATATAGCTTTAGATACAAACTTCAAACATGGGTTAAAACGGTTTTTTGCATTTTACCGAGAACTATACAAAGCTCTACAAAAGAAAATGACAGGAAAAATTAAATTACTTTATAGGTGTACTCAGAGTTGTTAAATATTGTTAAGGGAATTCCTTAATGCCAATTTAATGGACCATTAAGTGGGAGGCAATTTAATTTTTATTGTAATATTGTTTTTTTATTTATAGTACATTGTACGCGACTGTACCGCGCAAGGGCCGCGCGTGGCGACTGTCACTCTGTGTTACCTCGTCCCCTCTCCTGCACCCAAGCTCCTCCCCCGTCACAATTACTGCAATTTGTGTCGGCTCGTATCTGAATGCACCGACAGATGGACACTGAGTCTTTACGTAAATACTAGCAGCCTAACAAATAAACGCGGTATAAAGCAAATATTAGTACAAATTTTGCTTATACTCACGTTATTCCTAAGTTTAACTATATACTGCGTTTGTTTTTAAGGCTGTATTTGTACAGTAGACATTTAAATATAGACGAGGCAGTGAACAAATTCACCGGTACTTTTTCTGAAAGGTAATAAAAATTTTACAACAATTATAATAAGCTCATCTTTTGTTATAAAAACGAAACAGTGTCATAGTATAAACTTTTAAATCTTACTAATATTATAAATGCGAAAGTTTAGATGGATGGATGTTAGCTAGCGTTTGTAGCCTAAACGGCTGAACGGATCTCCGTGAAATTTGGCACAGGTTAAGAGCATAGTCGGGAAGAACACATAGGCTACTTTTTATCCCGGGAATAATTACGGTTCCCTTGGGATTCAATAACTTAGTTTTTTAATGTTTACTCGATCATTCTGCAACGATTCAACATATCTTATTGAAATTTGGTACAGATATAAAACAAAGTCTGGAGTACACATGGGATAAGCTTCATCCCCGAGAAATGTCCGGTTCCCGAGGGATACGTAGCTATTTGTAATTTATATAGTTCTTATACTACGCGGACGAAGTTGCGGGCAACAGCTCGTATTATCTAAATAGCTGTTTCTGTGCGACTTCATCCACATGAAATTATGAAAATTTTACTTAATCAAACCGCGACTAAACAGTTGTGCGATAGTTTAGTCACAGGTGTGCACGGTCTAAAATGTGGATTATTCCCAACCGTCACCTAGCTCAGTCCCCACGGGAACAGAGAGAAATAGTTTAATCCGTCCCACCTTTTGCTACGGAGGGACGGTTAGAACTAATTTTATTTCATAACGGTTCTATCTGTCACCTTATTGGTGGATAGTGGGACAACGACGTGGAGTAAACAGTGGGACGGATGAAACTTTTTATTCTCACGTGGAGAGACGGGGTGACGGTTGGGAATAATCCTAAGATGTCACGTAACAGCTGCGTCCTCAAGTGTTAGGGTAACAACAATGGTCGGGAATCGAATTCTCACTTGTAAACAAAAGGCGGCCACTCCACACTATGGCACTGCAAATGTAATTGCTATACAATTTACCCGCATTCTTTACCTTTTAAATATTAACATCCGAGATTATAATTTGCTAGCAAGCTAGGTTACAGCTTTGAACTGCACAACTGTTTCTTGCTTTGATGATTGCTATGAGCTAGGTACGCTACTCGATTTTTAGTTGTGCAAGCAGTTGGAGGCTGCAAAACAATCTACAATCGCAGTTATGTCTAATTGAAGTCCCTTTCTCTTTACCACACTTTTCTTTTTTTTTATACAAAAAGGTGGCAAACGAGGAAGCGGCTACCTACATCCGCCAAAATGGCAAAGCGACCGTTGCCCATAGACATCCGCATTTGCAAATGCGTTGCCTACCCTAAATTGACGGAGGAAGAGATGCACATAAAAAAGGATATTTCGCCTTCCTATGCGTCTCCTCCACCGTCACATCCACTTTCCCATCCAATCCTTCCCTTATAAGAAAATGATGGGACGGGAAAAGGACTAAAATTGGCCTCCATTTTCTTATAAGGAGAGGATGGGAAGGGGAAGTGGATTTGACGGTAGAGGAGATGCAAAGGAATAGGAAATATCCTCTTTATGTGCGTCTCCTCCTCCATCGGATAAGGGTAGGCAACGCATCTGGAATTGCGGATGTCTATGGGCAGCGGTCGCTTCGCCATTTTGGCGAATTCAAAGCCGGTTGCTTGCTTGCCATCTTATGTTATACTAGCTGTTCCCATGCGACCTCGTCCGCGTAAAATTATGAAAATTTTATTATATTGTTTATATGTGTCAAACTCAAAAACTACTGAACCGATTTTAAAAATTCTTTCACCATTAAAAAGGTCTGTTATCAGTAAGTATTATAACTTAGGCTACATTTTTACTTTTTTTTTAAACTTAACAGAGACGTCGACAGAAGTCGCGAGTAGCTTGTATAATATTGACATTTTAGTGGCATTCCATACACAAGACATGTACCGTTATTACGTAATCCGAAACCCAGCAGGTGACAAGACAAACGATTGTTTTGTCAATTTGTCACGTTTCTATATAAAATGTATCACTTTTGTTTCTTAGAACGCTGTTGCATTTTACAATACGGTAGCTTTCTATTGAAATGTTTTGTTTTCACATGGGTTTCCAGTGGCACAAAAACATTATTATTTTCTTAAAATATAACAAACTATATGTTGACTTCGCCTACGTGAAATCTTACTAATATTATAAATGCGAAAGGTTTAGATGGATGGATGTTTGTTAGAGTTTGTAGCCTAAATGGCTGAACGGATCTCGATGAAATTTGACAAAGACGTAGAGAACTGGAAGAACACATAGGCTACTCACTTTCGTTTTTTTTTTAATTCCACGCGGACCGAGTCGCGGGCGCAAGCTAGTTAAATAATAAAAATATAGCCGTTACTCATTGATAACGTAGCTTTTTTATGGTGAAAGTATTGTTGAAATCGGTTCATTAGTTTTTGAGTTATTTCAATACATATAAAAACACAAATTCCTCTTTATTATAATGGTATAGATAACAGATATTGGTTTAAATACTTATAAACTAAATGTTTCATTCGTATTTTCTAAATAAACTTATTCATAATAACCCTAAACACAACTATTTTAATATTCCCGCCAAAACCCCGCGTCTAGTTTAGTAACGAAAAAAGCGAGAGGTGTGAATCCCACTTTGACAGCACGACAATACGCATTCTGACATTTGAATGGCTCTTTTTAAAAACACAAAGGCAAAGGTAGGCAAGCGCGTTCGGTTTATTGTGTTTTTTAACTTCACGTCTTAAACGTCGGTTGTGTTTTTTTATTTTCAATTAAGAAGCACCAATGCTATGAATAAAATGTTTAGGTTATGATTTAAAAGTTAATTTATTTGTTATTTTTATTAAAACCAATCTGGTTGACAATTTAAATGAACAAAGCAACTTTGATTCTGGTCTGGCTTGTAGTTATTGTACTTTCTCGCATGTGGTTTTCGAATTTACTTACAGCCTAAGTTTAATAGCGTGAAAATGTAGCCTAAAGCGTGTCGTAAATGTAGGTGATACTATTATAATGAAGCGTAAACACACACTTCTTTGTTACCTAAGGGTGAGTTGCATCAAATCGCCGGTTATCGTAAAAGTTATAGTTATAGTTAATAGGGTTACAAGTGCAAAAACATATTCTCACAGAGGTTTTATGTGTTTTTCGTTTTTACAATGGAAACATTTAAACCTGAATGTCACTAAAGTGTCAAGTTGGTGTCAAGAATGACATTTACGTAAATTAAAATGTTTGGAAATTCATGTTTCGCCGTATATATTTATGTATCATACGCATGGTATTTTATAGTGACATAAACTTTTTGCCCACGGAGATGGAGAAAATGGCAAACTCTTGTGAAAATAAACTAGTTTGGGCCATTATTGAAACTGTATTTACTTTACTACTCAAATATGTAGCAAAAATGAAACAATAAAATTATACAATTATAAATGCATCTTATTTATTTTCCATATTATAAATTGTCCTCTCAATGCATATTATAAATTGTCCTTTTATGTAGCACATTTTTTTTAAATAAGAGAAAAGGGACAAGCGCTGTTGCTATGGCCTTAGACACTCGAAATTTGTCCAAACTGAATGATTGGCCAAATTTCGAGTTCCATCTTGGAAATCCATTATTCCCGAGCACGCAAGACTTTATTCTTCTGGATTACGTATAGGATAATAGTAGAGATTTTCTTTTTCCATTATTTGTACTTTTGAAGATAAGAGCTTGTGACAGTTGACACTACCGAACTGACACTAACCGTAACGCTAATTATAACCGCCCAAAATCGGGCGGTTATGATTAGTGTCATATATGACGTCATTTTGACCAGCGCAAAACTGGTGTAGCGAATATCATGAACATCCGTAGACGTAACCATCGTGAATGTGCTGGTTAAGGTTTATAGTTAGTTAATATAACTCACCCTTAGTAAATTTTAAGGTTATTCCAAATATTACCGTTACAAATAATTTTAACTTTAACGGTAACCGGCGATATGGTGCAACTCACCCTAAGATGTCAACAATTACACCATATTTTTGAATAATACTTTTTGGAATATAAAGCCCTACACTTACGTCACGCTTTAGGCTATATCTGCACGCCATTAAACTTAGGGTTAAATATTTTGGATATAAACCCTAATGTGGGAAAGAGACCATAAGTTGATGCTAACATCAAGGAAACAAAATTGCCAAGGTTTGTAATGTCATGTCATTTTGACATTTGCTATTGATAATTTGACAAATGTAAATAATAAAATACAATTTTCACAATTTCATATGGATGAAGCCGCACGGGAACAGCTAGATCTAAAATAAAAATAACAAAGGAATGTGTTCACGTTTTAGTAAAGAAAATAGATTAGACTAGCTTTCGCCCGCGACTCCGTCCGCGTGGAGTTCAAAAAAAACAAAACTTATTAGCCTATGTGTTCTACCAAGACTGTCCTCTACGTCTATGCCAAATTTCATCGAGATCCGTTCAGCCGTTTAGGCTACAAACTCTAACAAACATCCATCTAAACTTTCGCATTTATAACATTAGTAAGAGAAATAAAAAAGATAGAATCTAAATTATTTTTTGCATTATAATGCTTCAGATATATTTGAAATAACTTTAAAAGCATACACGACCTTTGCTCTTCCAGTAATGATAAACTACAGAAACACATTAGTGCTCCAGAAACCGAAGTCATGACCCGGGAAGGAATTCACTTATCTTACTAATGCACCCTGGATGTTTCTGGCATGCGTAACCGCTTTTAATTTATTATACTGGCAACATGCATCAACTCCTCACGGATCTGGATTCCCTACCATCACCATGCTCTGTCACCACGTAGAAACAGATGAGAATCAAAAGTTTCTTCCGTCTTGCGACGAGGGGACGCACGGTTGAAACTTATAACGATTCCATCTGTCACTTTATTGTTGATAGTGGGACTTAAAGGTGGGACGAATTTAACTTTTTATTCTAGCATGGGGACAGATCGGGGTGACGGTTGGGAAAATCTCGGATTGATAGTCGTAGAGTGACGACCTTATTTGACATGGTAGGAAGAAAATTTTTACATCACAACCTAGCGGTTGCTAGCGACTTCATCCGCGTGGATTTTAAAAAAATATTTTTATTTCACGCAGCGTTTTAATGGTGAAAGAATTTTGGAAATCTGTTCAGTAGTTTTTGAGTTATTTTAATACAGAATGAGGTTATTTAAATTCTGAAAGAGGAGATACACTGAAAGGATATTTCTTCTACAAATGTCTTGCCCCGTCAAATTGCTTCCCCTTCCCATAAGAAAAGGATGGGATGGAAAACGGACTCTGATTAGATCTTTGCGCAACTTGTACTGTGTCTTTCAGTCTTTCTGGTATTTAGTTTAATAACCAAAACATCATCTTCATCTCCCCTACCTTATCCGACTCACGTAGTGTCGGCGTGGGTTTTCCACCTCCAAATAACTCTATCTACCGTCATCTGTCCCTTCTTGATCATGTCACCTTTCACGCAATCCATCCAAAGACATTATTTCACTAACAATTAACGTAATATTTCTAATTTTATGACTATTCACTTTATAAATAACGAGCTGTTGCCCTCGACTTCGTCCGCGCGGTATTAGAAAACATACGAACTATATAAATTACAAAAAGCTACGTATCCCTCGGGAATTTAAATGTTAAAAAACTATATTAATGAATCCCAAGGAACCGTAACTAGTCCCGGGATAAAAAGTAGCCTATATGTTCTTCCAGACTATGTTCTAAACCTGTGCCAAATTTCATGGAGATCCGTTCAGCCGTTTAGACTACAAACGCTAACAAACATCCATCCATCCATCCATCCTTCTAAACTTTCGCATTTATAATATTAGTAAGATAATTGTCAATTAGTTTGTCTTCCCTCGTGTCCTACAGGAAGGCATTTGGTGACATTCCCGACGCATTATCTAATCAACAACAATCAGCGTTGATTGAGAATTGTTCATTTGATTGTCCCAATTGACCACCGACTCACTAAGGGCTTACGTACACGGGTAGGACCATGTATGGTGGCTTTAAGTGTCCGTGAATGGCGGTTTCAATAGTGTTCTTCGTTTCTCAGTTATTTCAATAGTGGAAGTAAGAAAGATCGAACACAAATTAATAAAATAGCATTTGTGTATCTCTCTCCGGATCGTTTTTTTTTATTATATAAGGTGGCAAACGAGCAAGCGGCCGTCTGAATCCACCGAAATGGAAAGCGACCGCTGCCCATATACATCCGCAATTGCAGATGCGCTGCCAACCCTTGATTGACGGAGGAGAAGACGCACATAAAGAGGACATTTCCCCTTCCTATGCGTATCCTCTACCGTCAAATCGACGTTTCCTTCCCTTCCTTTCCTCTTAAGAAAAGGGTGGAAAGGGAAAGTGACCAAAATTAGGCCTCCGGCACCACACTCATCAGACGAAACGCGGAATTGCTTCCACTTGACGCCTGTCTTCTGTGTGGTCGTGGTATTACTGGGGGCGAGCCGGCCTATTCGTGCGAAGATGTTAAAGCGGGCTCTACCACTGTTGTCGTTTCATCACTCCTGAGGATCGCGACCAGGGTGGTCCTTGACAATCTCTCGAAATCTCAACTCTGTGCGATTCTCTGCGACGTGGATGGCATTATGAATAATTGTGTCGAGTGTGGTGCATACCTGGTCCGTCCAGCGCATTTTTGTGTATAGATAGTCGATTATCTAGGTGACCTAAGTCTGTTCAAAAAGAGAGATAAGGTTTACTGCTCTTCCATTACATCACATTACCACATCCTGGCTAGCTTTCGCACGGGACTCTGTCCGCTAAATTAAAAAGAAAACAAAAGCACGTAGTCTATGTGTTTCAGACTATCCTCTACAAGTATGAGAATCAAACATCTAAACGCATTAATAGTAAGAATTATTAAGCCATGGGTTCGTCGTATTGTACAATTGCTATAAAGGACTCTGTTACCAATTGACCTCTGAGTGTGAATTTAAATCTATGACTCTTGATCGAAGATGACACGTTGAAACTGTACAATTGCTTAGTTTATAACTTATCAAGTTAAACTTTATTGTGCTTAAGGGTAGACATTGACCGTTGTTGACCTGAAGGTTAATTTTTATTATACTAATATTATAAATGCGAAAGTTTAGATGGATGTTTGTTAGAGTTTGTAGCCTAAACGGCTGAACCGATTTTGTTGAAATTTGGTAAGGATGTAGAGGATAGTCTGGAAGAACACATAGGCTACTTAGTTTTGTTTTATTTAATTCCAAGCGGACGGAGTCGCGGACGGAGTCGCGGGCGAAAGCTAGTAATAGAATATAGACGAGCGGCCAGTGGAATTAGTTAAAATACCAAAGTATACATATTTGTAGATGCGTAGTACCTTCAATCAATAGAGAAAGGCACACGCCACGAAATTTACTCTACCTATACGTCCCAGCCCCTGGAAAATCTTTGGGAATAGTGTTAAAAAAGTCCCTGGGAAAGTGTTGGGCACGTATACTAGCTACTTTAACAGTGTTAGAGCCCTCTTTAACATCTTATCATGAATGGGTCGGCACGCCCAGTGCAATAGCACGACCACACGGAAGACAGCGTGAAGTGGGAGCAAATCCGCGTTCCGTCTGATGAGTGTGGTGCCGGAGGCCCAACTTTAGTCCCTTTTTATTTTTGTTTTTTTGTTACTGAGTTGTCACTGTTTGCCTTGAAGAGGTATTTACAGATTCACCGCGCTTAGCCTAAACCTCTTTTATCAGTAACTAGTCTCGAGAGCTCCCTCAGGAGCCTCGGCTCGGGCGGTTATCCCTTTCGCGTTCCACCCTTTTCTTATAAGGAAAGGGTTGGATGGGAAAGTGAATTTGACATTAGAGGGAACGCATAG
This sequence comes from Papilio polytes, assembly GCF_000836215.1. Classification (NCBI taxonomy): domain Eukaryota; kingdom Metazoa; phylum Arthropoda; class Insecta; order Lepidoptera; family Papilionidae; genus Papilio; species Papilio polytes. The sequence goes on from NW_013527248.1 coordinate 203,596, forward strand.
GAAGGGGAAATATTCTCTTTATATGCGTCTCCTCCTCCGTCGACTTAGAGTGGGCAATGCAATGCAATTGCGGATGTATATGTGCAGCGGTCGCCTTCCATTTCGGTGCTTTCAGGTGGCCGCTTGCTCGTTTGCCACGTGATTATAAAAAAGAAATACTATGGTCGTGGTACCCAAGCAGAATACACTTCAGTAATTTGTAGAAGTCTAAGAGCTGCTTTTGTTTCCAGATGACCTAAGTGGCTGTGATGCGAGGTGCGGTGCTAAGCGTTCTGTTGGCGCTGAGCGCGGCGCTGCTGGCGGAGGCTGAGGGGGCAGGCGCGTGCCCATGGGCGTGCGCGTGCCGGCCCGGCGCCCTCGACTGCGCCCACCGCGGCTTACTGCACGCGCCTAGACGTCTGCCCACTGACGCGCATCGACTGTAAGTGTATCATAGTCAAGCGAGCTTCTTTTCTTATCCATATATTGTAAAGAATATAACTCAAAAAATACTGGGCCGATTTCAAAAATTCTTTCATAATTACAAAGCTATGTTACTAGTGAGTAATATTTTCAAGGTTATCTTTTTTTAATTCACGCGGATGAAGTCGCGAGCAACAGCTAGTCACAGTTGACTTCTGATTAGGTATCCTATAATTATAAGTTAAGCTATAAAAACTCATTTATATAAATTTAAATTGATCAGTTCGATTGTTCAATTAAAACTGACACTGTTTACTGTTTATAAGTCAAGCAATTTCATTAAGTTATTCCTCTATCCAAAAAAAAAAAAATCAACACTACTATTTAATATAAACAAAATTGAACCTTGTTTACATACAGATAAAGTACAAAATAGAACGTATGCATTCTATTCCCGCGGGAGATGTTCGACGTTTCCGATATATGCAGGGATGACGTCACTAACAATATTCCCGCGTAATTTACAAAAAACAAAACAAAACAAAATACACCAAAAACAAAATATTCTCAAAAA
>NW_013527248.1:209943-262754 GCF_000836215.1 Papilio polytes
TTATTTATTTGGTATTTTTCTAGTACATGACATTGACATTGTCATTTGACGTATATAAAAATATATAAAATTTGAAATTACGTAGTGTTATTTAATAATAAAAGTTACGCATTTAAATGTTAATAATTTAATTATTGAATAGCCTAATTAGAATAAAAAAACTCCTATTATTTATTACTAACTGATGCCTGCGACTTCGTCCGCGTGGAAATAAAAAAAATAGCCTATGTTACTCAGTGGTGGATTTTTAATGGTGCAAGAATTTTTGAAATTGGCCTTGTAGTTTTTTAAGTTATTTCAATACATACAAAAATACAAATCTTTCCTCTTTATAATATTAAGTATAGATTATAAATAGATATGTAAATAAGATATATTAGCTATTAGGAATTTAGCATTCTTAGAAGCATATTCAAGCAAAAACAGCGTAATTGAAGTCGACGACGTCCTGTCTGAAATTTACATAACTCTGTGTACCACCAACCGAGGGTAGTCCGCAAATATCAATATAAATTCCCACACAAGTGATATCACACAATTAGGACCTTCCCTTTGTCCCATAAACGTTTTCTTATGAACACTAACATCCCTCCAACCCTCAACCCTCTTTCATATAAAGAAGTAATGCCTTGAAAGATATTTGGAGTTTCCGCACAAATGTACCCAAATTAAATTTATTCGACTAATATTTTACTTCTTACTTATAACTTACTAGCTGTTCCCGTGCGACTTCATCCGTATGAAATCATGAATATTTTATTTTATTGTTTACATTTGTTAAATTATCAATAGCAAATGTCACAATGACATTACAAGCCTTGGTAAACTTGCTTCCTTGATGTTGGCAGCAACTTATGGTCTCTTTCCCACATTAGGGTTTTTATCCAAGATATTTACGAAATCCGTTCAGCAGTTTAGGCTACAAACTCTAACAAACAACCATCCAATCAATAAATCAAATGTAAAGGGGTGGTGTAATAAATACATACAGGGGTAACTTCTAGGGTGCGGATAATCTGAATGATCTAGGTTTATAGGATTTACGTAAATCCTAACTCTTTAAACAAACACTGGCTTTGTTTAATCAAGAGTAAATTACAATATAAAACTGGCTTATAGATTTATATGCAGTCTTAACAAATGCGAAAGTTTAGAAGGATGGATGTTAGAGTTTGTAACCTAAACGGTTGAACGGATGTCGACGAAATTTGACATGGATGTAGAGGATAATCTGGAACACATAGAGTACTTACTTTTGTTTTTAATTATTCAGTGCTAGGCTAATATAGTAAAGAATTATTGTTAAATTTAATAGTTTCTTATGTGATCTAAACACATTTGTAAAGTGAGGACAGTGGTAGACCCAGCTTTAACATCTTCGCACGAATTGGCCGGCTCGCCCGGTGTAATACCACGACCACACAGAAGACAGGCGTCAAGTGGAAGCAGTTCCGCGTTTCGTCTGAGTGCGGAGTCCTAATTAACGTCCCTTTCTCTTACCACCCTTATAAGGAAAGGATGGGAAGGGTTAGTGGTGACGGTGGAGGACACGCATAGGTAAGGGAAATATCTCTTTATGTGTCCTCCTCCGTCAATTAAGGGTAGGCAACGCATCTGCATTTGAAGATGTCTATGCGTAGCGGTCCCTTCGCCGTTTTGGCGGATTCAAGCCGCCTGCTCGTTTGCCACCTTATATTAAAATAGTTTTCCTATCAACATTGTACCAGAGTCGCTAGTTTATTATATAACAAAGTTGCCAGAACCATTACAAAGTACACAAAATGTTTGAGTTCGCAAAGGAGCGTTGTCGAGGTTTCTTTTAGTTCCCGAGGGAAAACAAATTTACACGCCAGAGATTTTATTTATTTTGGCAATTTAAACCTGCATTTTTACTATATTCAAAAGTATACTTTTTTTATTTTCTCTCTTGAAGTCCGCTTTTTTTTTCATAATTACGTTATGGAAAAAATACACCCAACATATTTTTTTTTGTCGTCACATAACTTTCCCTACTACCTTTAGTTAGTTTTTTTATTATTATTTTTTTAAATTTGCTTTAACAATATATTTAAAACCAAAAACCGCATAATTTATTTCAAACAATCCAATTTAATTCGGAACACTCTGCGAAAAGTTAGTCTGTGCTGAAATTTGTTTACGTTAACAAGTACTGAGCTTACAAAAGCTCTGATTTAGCTTCCAGTAACGAAGCCTACAGAGCTTTTAGTTACACTAAAGACTTTCATTTAAACTTTTCATCTCGCAATCTGTTCCCTTGCTGTGATTTTATTTACGACTAGCTGTTCCCGTCCGGCTTCATCCGCATGGAAATTATGTAAATTTTATTTTATTTTTTATATTTGTCAAATTATCAATAGTAAATGTCAAAATGACATGAAATTACAAACCTTAGCAATCTTGCGTTCTTGATGTTGGCAGCTACTTATGGTCTCTTTCCCACATTAGGGTTTTTATCCAAAATATTTACCCCCTAAGTTTAATGTCATTAAAATAAACATAAAAAGTATTAAAAAAAGTATTATTCAAAAATATGCTGTAATTGCTGACATCTTAGGCAATAAAGAAGTGTGTGTTTACGCTTTATTATAATACTTTCGCCATATTTTTTCCTAGCTAATATAACATAGTTGTTATTCCAATAAAACTCGTCGAAAAAAAGAAAGGTGTAGTATAAGCGCATCAAATTAAATTCATAGCTTCATGATTGTTGTCAGGATTATCCCAATGTACACAATAACATGGTCACCCTACTCGCCGGCAGCGCGATATAAAATGCGCATCCCTAAGAGAGTGTTTTTTCCCTGCGATCTATTCCGACTATGAATTCAGACAACGTGACGGCGTGTATAGATACAGTTGGGGACGTAATTTTAATACTTCGATGAATTTTTGACCGACTTCCCAAAAGGAGGTACTCAATTCGTTTTTTATGTGTGTTACGGCATAACTCCGCCGCTAGTGGACCGATTTTTATAATTCTGTTAACCGAAAGGTACTGCTTGCAGGTGAATCACATTTTTGACAGACTTTCCAAAAGAAGAAGGTACTCAATTCGTCTGTATGTTTTTTTTATTTTTTTTTATGTGTGTTACGGCATAACTCCGCCGCTAGTGGACCGATTTTGGTAATTCTTTTTTTATCCGAAAGGTAGTGCTTGCAGGTTTTTGATTTTTGGAGTCAAAGACTACGACGTAGTTAAATAGTTTAGCTCAAAATCGCGTGACGAAATTTGCGGTCTTTTTAACTTTTCTTGTCAAACCGATTTACATATTTACAATATATAGAAGTACAATCATGTCATTTAAATATTATATCACCAAAAATGCTAACCACGCCCTAGTTAATAAGTATATCTCTCTCTCTCTCTCTCTCTCCCTCTTTCTAAGTGCCTCTCCATTAATGGAAGTTGGCCGTCAGCTCAGCGAACTTTTCCCGGTCTTGTGTCAAGCGATAGGTGTTCTACGCTGGCAATATTCGACCACTCCCTGATATTTCGCAACCACGATTTCTTTCGTCTTGCAGTGCGTCTTTTGCCTGCGATTTTGCCCGTCATAATAAGTATGTAACTAAGCAATCTTACTTCTTACTAATATTGCAAACTAGGTTTCGTCCGACTCCTTCCGCGTGGAATAAAAAAAGTTAGTATATATGTTCTTCCAGACTATCCTCTATATCTGTACTAAATTTCGTGGAGATTCGTTCAGGAATTTAGGCTACAAAATCTAACAACCATCTTACTAATATTATAAATGCGAAAGTTTAGATGGATGGATGGATGGATGGATAGATGGATGGATGGATGGATGTTTGTAGCCTAAACGGCTGAACGGATCTCCTTGAAATTTGATACAGGTTTAGAGCATAGTCTGGAAGAACACATAGGCTACTTTTTATCCCGGGAATAGTTACGGTTCCCGTGGGATTCATTAATTTAGTTTTTTTTATTTTACTCGATCATTCTGCAACGGTTCAACATATCTTATTGAAATTTGGCACAGATATAAAACAAAGTCTGGAGTACACATGGGATAAGCTTCATCCCCGATAAGTGTCCGGTTCCCGAGGGATACGTAGCTTTTTGTCATTTATATAGTTCGTATGTTTTCTAATACTACGCGGACGATGTCGCGGGCAACAGCTCGTTTATAATATTAGTAAGATGGGAAAGTTTAGATGGATGTTAGAGAATGTAGACTAAACTGCTAAACGCGACTCGATTGTCATATCTATCTAGAGGATAGTCTGCAAGAACACATAGGCTACTCTGTTTTTCAAAATTCCACGCGGAGTTGGAATCGATAGCTAGTATAATCGAAATTGTCTAAATAAACTGCACATTTAGTAGAAACGACTCAAACAAAGCTGCGATTAATCAAAAACAGTACAATTTCACGCGCATCAGGCGGGTGAATTTAAAAAAAGTGCTCGCGTACGCCATTTGTGTGGTTCAACGACTACCCTCCGGTTAGGGTGACTATGATTTCAAAATTGTACGACATCTTTTTTCATCGACATTTGACAGTGGTAGCTTTAACATCTTAGCACTGCAGGGCCGGCACGCCCCCAGTAATACCACGACCACACAGAAGAGGCCTGAAATTGAAGCAATTCCGTGTTTCGTTTGATGAGTGAGGTGCCGGAGGCCTAATTTAAATCCCTTTCTCTTTACCACCTTTTTCCTATAAGGAGAGGATGTGAAGGGGAAGTGGATTTGACGGTGTCCTCTTATGATATCCTCTTTATGTGCTTCTCCTCCTCTGTCGAATAACGGTAGCCAAGGCATCTGCAATTGCGGACGTCTATGGGCAGCAGTCGCTTCGCTATTTAGCAGATTCAGGTGGCCACTTGCTCGTTTACCACCTTATGTTATTAAAAAAAATCTATTAAAATTGCTTTACCGTCGATCGCTCGTTAGGTTTTAGTATGTTTGTCATAAATGTAGAACATAGTTTATAAAAACAAGGCTACTAGTAAGTTTTTTTTTTAAATTCCGTCGGACGTAATGTAATAAAAGTAACATAAAATTATATTTAACAACAGTCTCAATATAATTTATAATATCGTTTATTTTATTTTATCTTTGCAAGAAGGCACAATTAATTATTCCATGTTACATTCGTAGAACAAGGACGTTTTCGTTCGTATTTCGTAGGACGTATTCGTAGGACAAGCTGTAGATAGAAGATTAAATAACAACAACAATCAGCAATTCATCAAGACAGTAGTGAAAAATAACTATGTTTATAATAAATTTTGTTTTATAGTATTGTAGGAAACATATTGTAAAATATCTATAGCAATAAAGGCTTTATTATTATTATACATTCGTAGAATGGGACTGTCCTGATACACTTTGTAATACTTTGTCACCCTACACCGCCGGCGTTCGCAGGAAAACGACGAGAAAACTCTAATTGATATAAATACGCTGCCTGAGAGGGAGTGGGATTAGAGATCCCCAAACAAATTTTCTAATTTGTAACATTAAGAGCGCGCACAACTTTGACTAAACTATCGCATAACTGTTTGGTGTCGCTTTGATTCCTATGAGCTTATATGGAGGTGAACACTCGTTAGTTGTGCAACTAAACAGTTGAGCTGCGAAACAATCGAACATCGCACAACGGTTGTGCGATACTTCAGACCAAGGTGTACGCGCTCTATAGTTTGTCTAAATAACATACATTGGTTTGATAAATGACGCATATGAAGTATCGAATTCAATTTGTATGAAGGCAAATACCCTACTTAATAGACAGGTATAGTAGTGAAACAAACACGCAGCTAACAATTATGAACTATCGATATTCGGTTTAAATAATTATCGAACTTAATTAAAATTATTATTTTCTTATTAACTAATTTAGTGGACAATTCTAGTATTGATTATAGTGTAGAGAATTTAGCGATGACAGAAATAATAGCGAAATCCAATTCGATTACGTACGGCTGTAGTAATAAACATTTATTTACTCTCATTATTTGTTATGGTCATTATTAATTTGAGAAAACAATGTTTTTTTTATTCATAAGTTATAACTGTGAATCTATCGATTCCAACTTCTCATCATCTCCCCTGCCTTATCCTACTCCCGTAGGGTCAGCGCACCGGGTTTTCGTCCTCCAAAGCATTCTATCATCCGTCATCTCAGTCATCACTCCCTTCTTGATCATGTCACCTTTCACGCAATCCATCCATCTCTTTCTAGGTCTACCTCTACCGATGTACCCCTCCACATTCATAACTAACATCCTTCTTGTTACATGCGATTCATCCCTTCTCATAACATGCCCATACCACTCTAACCTTTTACTCCTTATTTTCTCAACCACTGGGGCTACTCTCAAACTTCCTCTAATCGATTCCAACTTCTATAAGAATAAAAAGCGAAAATCGAAAAGATTCATGCCTGATTTTACAAAACCCATCCCTACTAAATTTCAAATGAATTGTCAAACTAATCTATCTTATTTAGACAAACTATAAATGCAGATATTTGTCAGTACTGCTGTCACAATTTAAACTATTCCTGTGTAAAATATCTACTGAACCCGCGTCTTTATAAACGGCACAAACTTGAAGAGTTTTTCCATTAAAGTGTAAAAAAAACAGCGCAAAATCGCCGCCTCGAAAACGAATGAATTTGCTGGATTACGTTTATTTTTATGACATTTTAAAACTTAATACTAATTGCTTAAAATTGTGTTACACTTAGAGTATTATTTAGTTAAGAGAAACCATATTACAAATTAAAATTATGAGTATAAATACGAAGTTTAGATGGATGTTTGTTATAGTTTGTAGCCTAAACTATTTATCGGATCTTGTCAAATGCAGAGGACAGTTTTTTTTATAATAAAACGAGCGGCGAGAACACAGAGGTTGTCAATAACGCCCAGACATCTGCAACACCAGAGGAACTACAGATGCGTTGCCTTTGACGAAATTGTAGGGTCGATTCTTGAAGGACCCAAAGTCGTATTGGTTTGGAATTACCCCCGAAAACAGATCGTTCCACAACGTGGCTGTGCGGGGCAGAAAGTTGAAACACGGCTCAAAGGGTAGAAGGGATTCCCTGTCACGTGTATAGCTGTATGTTTGGAAAAGTTTTGGTACACCGACTACATTTATTTCCCTCAAACTGTAACCAATTTTATTATAATTTACCTTAGTTTTCTTACTTTTAAGGCAGGGTATTGTCTCATAATGGCCAGTTACGGTCATGTACAGACGGGGAAACTGGCGGTGTGCCACCATGCCACAATCGGTTGAACATTTTAAAGGTAGTGGTAGAGCCCGCTTTAACATCTACGCACGAATGGGTCGGCTCGCCCGGTGTAATACCACGACCACACAGAAAACAGGCGTGAAGTGGGAGCAATTCCGCGTTTCATCTGATGAGTGTGGCGCCGGAGGCCTAATTTTAAACCGATTTCAAAAATTCTTTCACCAATTAAAGGCTACGTTATCACTGAATAACATAGGCTATAATACTATTTTTTATAATCACGCATACAAAGACGCGAGCAACAGCTAGTATTTTATGAACTTGAACACAGCGGAATTCCGCGATTGTACTTGTCTAATTTATGTTAATCTTTAGCAAATATATCAATTGTCCATTTAATGGGCCATTAAATGCGTTTAACTTCCAATTTGTCTCCATCCCGTGGCGCTTGGCACCTGGCACCTGGCACCTGGTTGGCACTTGGCTCCTGGCGAGGTGCCAACGCGCAATGCGGCTCGTTAGCACGGACATTTTTATACGTGCTGACACTGTTATTGATAGCTGGGAATATGTGAGAAGTAAACGCGTTCACACTAAAAATGTAAATTGTTATTTTTGTAAGAAGTAAATAAATAAAAAATACTATGTTTTTGATTTTTTTTATCTCGTACTAGCTGTTCCCGTGCGGCTTCATCCGCATGAAATTATGAAAATTTTATTTTATTGTTTACATTTGTCAAATTATTAATAGCAAATGTCAAAATGATATAACATGACAAACCTTGACAATCTTGCTTCCTTGATGTTGGCAGCAACTTATGGTCTCTTTCCCACATTAGGTTTTATATCCAAAATATTTACCCCCTAAGTTTAATGACCTAAAATATATAGCCTAAAGCGTGATGTAAGTGTAGTACCTTTTTTTAAAAAAGGGATTATTCAAAAATATGCTGTAATTGCTGACATCTTGCAACAAAGAAGTGTGTATTTACGCTTTATTATAAAGTAGTTTTCGAGTTTATCCAAAAGAATCTTACCTAATATTAGCAATGCGATATTTGTATGAATCTTGATGAGATTTGTCACATATCGAACATAGACTGGAAAAACATAGTCAACTTAGAGCGCGCGCACACCTTGGACTAAACTATCGCACAACTGTTTACTTGCTTTGATTCCTATGTTATATGACGAACACTACTTTCTTTTTGTTGTGCAACTAAACAGTTGAATTGACAAAAAAATCGCACAACTGTTATGCGATATTATAATCAAATGTGCACGCTTTTACTTTTTATAGAAATGCAAGAATACTATGTCGTTTAGATGATTTCAAAACCTTAATCGAAGTTTGTACCAAGCTGTTAACCACAGAGCCATCGGAACAGCAATCAGGGAACTATAAGCGATTCAAGTATTGCAAATGCCCGACTCTGAGACCTACCACAGCCTTAATTAATATACGTCTACAAAAGTACACTCGCCAACACAAGTGTTAGAAAAAAAATTTTTTTTTACTTTAATTTTTATTTTAATTACCCCTTTTATATCATTAGCTAACATATAAAGGCCATAGCAATTCGCCAAAACAGCGTAATGAACACTGCCTATAGATGCTGCATTAACAGTTTGGCTGCTTCCCTATGTGTAGGAATTTACGTATAACATCGCCCATTTTATTAACATGTATCATTGAAAACATTACAAAAACAACAAATGTACCATTTTAAATTTAATCCTTAAGTAATTAGTTACATCTATACTAAGGAAAGATTTGTATTTTTGTATATATTGAAATAACTCAAAAACTACTGGGTCGATTTCAAAAATTCTTACACCATTCGATAGCTACGTTATCCCTTTTTTTCAAACTATTACCAAAAGTATTGACTTAGTAGTAATCTACGTAATAACAGAAATACCGATGCAAGATTCCAAATTCCAAATTTAGTGAACTTTTAAAGCCGACGTTCATAAACGCTGTTTATTAATAGTTCCTAAACATTTATACTATTATAATAAAGCGTAAACACACACTTCTTTGTTGCCTAAGATGTCAGCAATTACACCATATTTTTGAATAATTCTTTTTGTAATAAAAAGCCCTACACTTACGTCATGCTTTCGACTATGTATATTCACGCTATTAAACATAAGGGGTTAATATTTTGGATAAAAACCCTAATGCGGGAAAGAGACCATAAGTTGCTGCCAACATCAAGTTTATGCGGATGAAGTCGTCGGGGAACACCTAGTTAGTAATATTAAAATATAGCCTATGTTACTCACAGATAAATTACCTTTCTGATGGTGAAAGATTTTTTTAAACCGGCCCAGTAGTTTTTAAGTTATTTCAATATATACAAAAATACAAATGTTTCCTCTTTATTATATTAGTATAGAAAAATTTTCGTAACAAAACACTTGTGTACACAATTGTACCTTACATTCCTAGGGTCGGCAAAGTTTTAATACTTCCTCTGGGAGTGACGAGGCGACAGCTCCCGGCTATCAACATTAGTTACTTGTTTAGCATAACTCTAGCTTTGTATAGACCTAGGTACATCTTACTTAGAACTTAGGAACACCTTTGACCAAACTATCGCATAACAGTTGTGCGATTGTCGTTTGTTTCGCAGCCTTCAACTGTTTAGTTGCAGAATTAAAAATCGAGTATGCGCACCTCTGCTTATAGGACTCAAAGTGCGACCAAACAGTTGTGCGATAGTTTAGTTTCAAGTGTGCAGACTCTCTTACCAATATAATAAGAAAGTTTAGATGGATGTTGATTAGTTTGTGTTAACGGATTTTAATGAAACTTGGCATAGATGTAGAGGATAGTCTGGAAGAACACATAGGCTAACCAGTTTTGTTTTTTTAATTCCACGCGGACAGAGTCGCGGGCGTAAGCTAGTACTAATATAAATGCGTAAGTTTAGATGGATGTTTGTTAGTTTGTAGCCTAAACTACTGAACGGATTTCGATGAAATTTTGCATAAATGTAGAGTATAGTCTGGAAGGACACATAGGATACTTTTTTTTTTAAATCCCAAGCTAAGTTATTATAAATATAAGAAAGAGAATATAGAAAGTGTTCACTCCATTTCGTTAGTGGGCGTTATAATAGAAGTGTTCAGATCTGTGCAATATGAATGCGTGCGCAGAACAATCGCAATTTGTTAGCGGGACCGAAATAAACTCATTACACGGACAATTGAGAGTGGGCAGGACTACAGTTGAAGAATTAAATTCGCTACCCACTATCGAATATGTAATGCATGTGATCTTGCAGCGTGAGATTCGGGATGGGTATGTTGTACAACAATGAAAACGCACCCGGTCTCAGAGCACACAAATTCACTATGAACTATAAATTCATCCATCCATCCACAGTAACTTTCGCATTTATAATACTTATATGGTTTATTGTCTAGAAATAGACTGTCTTTGTTAAAGTTAACTGTGTCGTTAATGTGCCGTAACTTAATGATTACTCGCTAATAACATAAGTGGAAAACTTGTTAACTTGTACGATTGCCATTTGTATGCGAAAATCTCATGTGTATTAACGTTTCACTAAAGCAAATACAATCCGATTTTAAACATGAATGGAGAAATTGTGATATTCTTTTCTTTATATAAATGAAGTAGTTACAATTTTTTTACTGCATTTTTCTTCTTACGTGCTATCGCCCACAAACTTCGTTAGCGCAAAGGATCACTCGTTATGCCATATTAACAGCACAGAATTAAGAAAAGTAGCCTATAATATGTCTATGTCAGCTACTCTCCAGTTAAAGTCTCGTCGAAATCGGCTCAGCCATTTCGGAGGTTACCTGAAACAGACAGACAGATTTTTTTTAAATGCGACATTCGTTAGCAACGTAATACATCATGTTTCTGGAATCTGGAATTCTTCTTTTATATTACAAACAGACACCCCAATCTTACTAATATTATAAATGCAAACGTTTAGATGGATGGATGTTAGAGTTTGTTGCCTAAACGGCTGAAGAGTTTTCGATGAAATTTGGTATAAATGTAGACGATAGTCTGGAACAACACGTAGGCTACTCACTTTCGTTTTTACTAATTTTTTGCAGACGGAGTCGCAGGTGAAAGCTATTTTTATTATATGTATAGATACTCGTATATACGGGTAGATAGTTAAAATTCGAAAATCAAAAATTACATTGGTACGGGATTCAAACTCAGGCCCTGTGGATTACAAATCAAGTGCTTAAGCCCCTGTGCCACCGACGCTTTAATCTCTAATTTGGAGTAGAAATAATTTACTACTTACTGCGTTGGCGCAGCGACCCAAAGTGGGTCTTGGCCTCCGACATAAGAGAGCGCCAGCGTCGTCTGTCCTGCGTCGTCGCCTGACAGTCGAACGACTCTAGCTCGCGCAGGTCCAGCTCTACTGCGTCTCGCCGGTCTGTGCCGGCCGATGGGTCGGCGGCCAATCGGTATTCCAAGATACCCTTTTTTGGCTCCACAATCCTCCCCCGTTCTCATCAAGTGGCCCAGCCAGCGAAGTATCTGATCTTTGACTTCGCCTATGATGTTTGGCTCCCCCACCAGCCTTTCTATTTCCAGGTTGTACCGTGCGCGCCGTCCCGTCTTCTCTCTGTGTCGGACCCAGAATCGTCCGCATTATTTAACAAATCTAAAAATTAGAAACAATTTAACAAATCTATTTTAAATACCACTTTTGCTAAGAAATGTGTGGTTGACGTCACATTCTATACGTGGCGGGCAATTATTAGCGTCCGATGTTTTTAACAATGACTCAGTCTGTCACAAGACGCCAGCTGTATAAAGCGCGCTTTGACTGAACTATCGCACAACTGTTTAGTCTTGGTTTGATTCCTATGACCGTATATGGAGGTATAGTTTGTCTAAATAAGATAGATTAGTTTGACAATTTAGTAGGGATGGGTTGTGTAAAATCAGACATGAATATTTTCGATTTTTATTCTTATAGAAGTTGTAATCGATAGATTCATAGTTATAATTTATGAAATAAAAAACACTGTTTTCTCAAATTAATAATGACCTGCAGACTCATAACAAATAATGAGAGTAAATAAATATTTATTACTACAGCCGTACGTAATCGAATTGGATTTCGCTAGTATTTCTGTCATCGCTAAATTCTCTACATTATCGATACTAAAATTATCCACTAAATTAGTTATTAAGAAAATAATAATTTTGGTTGAGTTCGATTATTTAAACCGAATATCGATAGTTCATAATTGTTCGCTGCGTTTGTTTCACTACGATACCTGTCTATTAAGTACTACATGTGCCTTCATACAAATTGAATTCGATACTTCATATGCGATAATCCAAACTATGAACACTTCGACTTTTAGTTGTGCAACTAAACAGTTGAATTGCGAAACAATCGACAATCGCACTGTTTTCCCTCTCACTCTCACAATTATGGTAAAACGGACGTTGTAAAAACGTCCCGAACACCAGTGTAACTAAAATCAGCACTTTTATCTTACTTACTGCGTTGATTCAGGGACCCAAAGTGGCCTCCGACATGAGAGAGCCCCAGCGTCGTCTGTCCTGCGTTGTCGCTTACCAACCGATCGACTCTAGCTCGCGCAGGTCCATCTCTACGTCTCGCCAGTATCTGGGCCGGCCGACGGGTCGGCACTGCACTTTTATGTATGCATATTTAATTATCTGTACTAATATAATAAAGCGTAAACACACACTTCTTTGTTGCCTAAGATGTCAGCAATCACAGCATTTTTAGATTAATTCTTTCTTTAATAAAAAGCCCTACACTTACGTCACGCTTCAGGCTATATATTTTTACGTAATTAAACTTAGGTGGTAAATATTTTGGATAAAAACCCTAATGTGGGAAAGACACCATAAGTTGCTGCCAACATCAAGGAAGCTAGATTGCAATGGTTTGTCATGTCATTTGCAATTGATAATTTGACAGATGTAAACAATAAATTAAAAACTTCATAATTTCATGCGGATGAAGCAGCACGGGAACAGCTACAAAATAACATACTTTTCCACTTTATTTCGTTCAATTTAAAACCTTCTTTATTATAATAATTTATTTAATATCTTCGTATAACCATATGTCGCACTGCGTTGCGGATTCGAACTCAGCCCCGCCTATACTGTGTGGCCCGGGGGCAAGCACGATCCCTGTCATAGAATATAAATGTGTCACAGAACTACCAGTAGGCACTATATACATTTTAAACTATGGTTATATTTAAGACAATACTTTTTAAGGCCTACCATACCCATATATACATACCCCTACCCATATATCCCATCCCCAGACAACTCCAAATTCTATTCTCATCCTGTCCTTGTACTAATTATTTTACTAAAAAATTAACTGCACTATTTCTTAACAAAGTAAAATAAAAATAAGCAAGAAATTTATATTCCAAATAATATACTTTTTAATAATTTTTATAAAATAACACAATAAATAAAACAACACAATTTCCAATTGTAGCAATGCTTTTAGTCATAAAACGTATTCAAAAATGTCTGTGGAAACATAATCTTTGAGGTACAAAAAGAGCAATCTATAGGCTATATTGACCGGTTCGTAAATTATTTGTAAATGGCTGTATTCCTTGCGCCAGTGTCCCTAGGAATTGTAGCTTAATGTAGAACTCACTGCAACTATTTTATACATTTTATAGCCTAACCCCCGGAGGCTTTAGATGTCTGATTGTAAAGAAAATTGTGAGCGGCCGCACACATTTGACAAAACTATCGCACTGTTGTGCGCTTGTCGATTGTTTCGGAGCCAAACTAAAAAGTAGTGTTTTTGTTTATATATATGGCAAACGAACATACGGCCATATGAATCCACCAAAATGGAAAGCAACGGCTGCCCATAAACATACGCAATTGCAGATGCGTTGCCTACCCTTAATTGACGGAGGAGACACACATAAAGAGGACATTTCCCCTTCCTACGCGTCTCCTGCACCGTCAAATACACTTTTCCTTCCCATCCAGGCCTCTTAAGAAAAGTGTGGAAAGGGAAAGGGACTAAAATTAGACCCGGAACCATACTCATCAGGCGAAACGTGGAATTGCTTCCACTTCACGCCTGTTTTCAAAGTGTACTTCCATATAAGCTGATAGGAATCAAAGCAAGACTATATAGTTGTCCGATAGTTTAGTTTGGTCAACTCTTACTGCGATTCTTTCATACTGTGTTTGTTATGGCTCAACTTTGAATGTCTAATAAGGTGTTCTTTATTATTACTAATGTTAGGAACTATTAATAAATAGCGTGTTTCTGGACGACAGCGTTAAAAATTCACTAAACTTTGACTTTTCTCGACTTACGCTGCCTAAACCGTTAGAGGTATATAAAAATGATGTATGAAAGAATTGTAGATCTCAAAAAGGTTTCCAGAAAAGTCCGCAATGGTATATATCTATCTTTAAGGGATTTCTTACAATAACATTTTTTTTATTTACAAAATGAATTAAAACCGCGCGCTATTTGCGGCGTTCTTTTATTGGTTCCAATATTAATCCTTATCCAAATAAATGCGTTTGTTGTCAGGACAATTTAATGTAGAATAAAATTGTCCTTTACAGTATTTAAATTGGACTAATAGTTTAGAAGATATCGCGAACACAAACAATAAGGGTACTGAAAAATCCGTACAAGGTACCGGGTTTAGTAATTTGAAATCTTGCTTCGGTAGATTTCTGTTATTACGTAGACTACGTTAATACTTTTGGTAATAGCTTGAAAAAAAGAGCGAACGTAAGTTTTGAATTTTCAAATTTCACGCGGAGGAAGTCGCGGGCAAAAGATAGTATGCCATCGATTAAAAATAAAGTGTAGGTACTTTGTAACTCTTAGATAAATAAAGTATTTTACTCTTGTTCTGTTATATTTAACTTAAATCCTACAATTACTTGATAAAAGAAATATTTTAAGTGCTACCGGTGTTGTAGGGTAGATATATTAAATGATTTCGGTGGACATTCCTAAAAATATTTAAATTGACAAACAAGTGTTTCTTCGATATTTTCTTGATACTTATTTTTTTTTATTATTTACAAAAAATACATTAAAACTTAAGAAATTATTTCAAAGATGTTTTATTTACTAATGTTTATTATTCCAATAATACCAGTATAATGTGTTTTGCATAATAGGGGTTATTCGTTCACTTATCAAAAGTATTGTCACCCTACACGTAAGAATAGCATTTGAAGTGTGTTCATCTGTACAGCGTCATTGTGTATACCAGAGAGATTCAAATATTATATAGAGGAGGCAAAGTTGACACTTCACTTGAGACATTTAAATCCTCAAAACCATATGTCAATATTAATAAATTTATTGCCAATAGAATAATTAAAAATATTTCAATGTTTATATTTTTTATTATAACATTGTTTGTTTTTTTTCACAAAAGATGGCGCTTATTATAATTGTTGTAAAATGTTTTATTGCATGTCAATGGTTTGTTTGGAACGATTCCTGCCGCCGAGTTTCGTCATCGGACAACAGACCGCCAGGTACCATCCTCACCATCTTGATGGCTGGCATTCCACAACCGTGCGGTTTTCGCGGAACTTTCTGCCCCCCACAGCCGCGTTGTGGAACGGTCTGTCCTCGGTATTTCCAAACTAATACGACATAGGATCCTTCAAGAAGCGAGCCTATCATTTCTTCAAAGGCAACGCATCTGTAGTCCCTCTGGCGTTACGGATGTCTTGGCGTCGTTGACCACCTCAGTGATGCCGCTAGTTTGCCTCATTTTATTATAAAAAGAACGAGATGGCATTAAACTTGACTGATATAGTACCTCTCAGAGAAAATACCGATGAATTTATTCACTGCCTCGTCTATATATTTTAAATGTCTTTTATGTATACGTGCGTACTGAATGCCCTTTGTCGGTAGTACGTGACGTTCCTTCATTGACGGAGATTAACGCAATGAAATTATAATAAATACGATTTATTGCTTTATTGTTAGAATATGAACAGAGCAGAGTATTTTAGGCTGGGAACAAAGACATTTAAAAATATAAACGAGACGTAGTGAACAAAATAAACTGGTACTTTCTCGGAAAGGTACTATACATATACCTGCAGGAGATAAGGCTCTCATGAAATGTATAATTTACTACCAATAGATAGCGTTAGCAAGATTATTTGACAATTGTTTCAAGCGAAGTCTCAACAGTCAACTGTGCCTCATCTATATACTTACAAAATCTCTTCAAGTTTTAGTAAGGCGTCGCGGTGGCAAGCGCAAGCGATCCCGTGGCGTCCCACACAATGGCCAGGAGGGAACGAAGGGGTTTAGTGAGGTATGCCCCCCACTATGGGGGGAGAGTCCCACATAACTCTCGTGTCTGCCCAGAGGCATGGAGTATGCAGAAAGCATTCCCCTTCGGAAAAAAAAAGAGCGCACAACTTTGACTAAACTATGACAGAACTGTTTATAGTTTGTCTAAATAAGATAGAGTAGTTTGATAAATAACGCATATGAAGTATCGAATTCAATTTGTATGAAGCAAAGCCGTACTTAATAGACAGGTATCGTAGTGACGAAACAAACGCAGCGAACAATTATGAACTATCGATTTTCGGTTTAAATAAAATTTATCGATCTTAACTAAAAAAAAAAATTCTTATTAACTAATTTAGAGGACAATTCTAGTATTGATTATAATGTAGAGAATTTAGCGATGACAGAAATAATAGCGAAATCAAATTCGATTACGTACGCATGTAGTAGTAGTAAATATTTATTTACTCTCATTATTTGTAATGGTTCTGCAGGTCATTATTTGAGAAACTAGTGTTTTTATTTAAGTTATAACTATGAATCTATCGATGCCAATTTCTATAACAATAAAAAAAAAATATTAAATCAAGTAAGTTACAAATCAATCAGTTGTAGGGACTTCCATTTAAGTAACCAATAGGCACTTGTGTTAGGAAGTCCCGCTCTTCCGTGTAACACATAATGTAAGATATTCTTGCACAATCTATGCTATGATAAATAAAGCGCAAAAACGCACCACCCTGTGGCACATATTTAGGACAGAAGAAGAAAAGTCGAAAATCGAAAAGATTCATGTCTGATTTTACACAACCCATCCCTACTTAATTGTCAAACTAATCTATCTTATTTAGACAAACTGAAGTCTCGCTTTGATTCCTATGGGCTTATTTGAAGGTGAACACTACTCGATTTTCAGTTGTCCAACTGTACAGTTAAATTGGCTGCGAAACAATTGACAATCGACAATCACACTACAGTTGTGTGAAAATTTAGACAAAGGTGTGCGCTTTAACTATAGAAAACACACCAAAAAGGTGACATCTGAAAAAGGTATTACAAGCTAAGAGTTTGCCTTTTTCGTAAACTGTTTTATCCCAAGTTTGTAAACCATAAATATAGTGGTAGAGCCCGCTTTAACATCTTCGCACTGTAGGGCCAGCTCGCCCGGTGTAATACCACGACCACAGAGTAAACAGGCGTGAAGTGGAAGCAATTCTGTGTTTCGTCTGATGAATGTGGTACCGGAGGCCTAATTTTAGTCCCTTACCCTTTCCATCCTTTACTTAAGAGAAATGATGGGAAGGAAAGTGGATTTGACGGTGGAGGAGACGCATAGGAAGGGGAAATGTCCTCTTTATGTGCGTCTCCTCGGTCAATTAAGGGTAGGCAACGTATCTCCAATTGCGGGTGTTTATGGGCAGGGGTTGCTTTCCATTTCGGTGGATTCAGGTGGCCGCTTGCTCGTTTGCCATCTTATATTATAAAAAAAAATACAAAGGTAACCACAAGTAAATGTAATAGTTAATTAACACAATGTTTACTATATAATGTCGGCGTATCTGTCTGTGCGGCGCTGCACGACTCTCGTAATGATCCGCCACGAATACGACGGACCAATTAAAACTTGTCCGATGAATGTAGAAACACCATATTGCATTTAATAGACTGGACATTTCCTGCAGTCTTAAAGTGAAGTTAAAAATTTTCGCCAGTAGTAGTCGATTTTAAATAAAGTATAAATATTACAAAAACAACATATTAAAACTATAGATTTAATTTTCGTACATATTGTTGTTTATTAAATGACTAAAGTCAATTTAATTTAACACTAGCTGTTGTTCCCATGCGTTATATTGTATACATTTGTTAAATTCTCAATTGAAAAAATAAAATAACTGTTATCATAATTACTTTGTTTCCTTAATGTTGGCAGCTTGTAGTTTATAATCCCTTTCCCACATGAAGTTTTTTTCCAATTTATTCACCCCCTAAGTTAAATTGCATGAAAATATATATCCTAAAGCGAATTGTAATTGTAGGGCTTTTTTATTAAAGAAAGAGTTATTCAAAAACATGCTGATATTGCTGACATCCTACGCCACAAAATAGTATGTATTTACGCTTTATTGTATTAGTATAGATAGAATTTAGTTACTCGTAAAGCATTTTAAATAACTAGGTCAAATTTCTATTAACCATTAAGGAACTCCAGTTGTATAAAATGTCAATGAATTTATCTATCTATTTTTCGTTATATTGGGGGCATGTCCGAAATGGTTTAAAATTGTGGTGTTACTACAATCGTCCGAATTACAAGTTGTGCCGCAATCAGAACTCAAGAGGCAAAGATAATCGAGTCTTTATAGCGGGTACATTCAGGATTGATTAAAATTAATGTTTAATTACATTTCATACAAGCTGTTGCCCGCGACTTCGTCCGCGTGAAATTTGAAACTTCAAAACTTACGTTCCACTTTTTTCTACCTATTACCTTAAGTATTAACTTAATAACAGAAATCTACTGATGCAAGATACTAGGTTCCTAGGCATTGTAGTTTGTGCGCTGATTTTTCGGTTACCCTTATTGTTTGTGTTCGCGATATCTTCGAAACTATTAGTCCAATTTAAATACTGTAAAAGACAATTTTATTCTACACGGCACAGTAGTTTTTGCGTGAATCAAATACATATAAAAATACAAATCTTTCCTCTTTATAACATTAGTATATATTTCGTTTATGTTGAAAGTAAATGTACAATCGCATAAATATGCCTCTTACTAGTATTATAAGCGTTATAAAGAGCGTCGGTGGCTCAGTGGTTTGAACACTTGACTTGAAATCTACAGGTCTTGGGTTCGAATCCCGCCATGTACCAATTTGATTTTCGATTTTTCTAATTTTCATATGTACATAATTTACCCGACGTTACGGTGAAGGAAAACATCGTGATGCACATATCAGCGAAGAAATTCAAAGATATGTGTGAAGTCAACCAACCCGCAGTGCAGCGTGGTTGACTATGGCCTAGTCACTAACTTAGGGTAGGCTCCGAGCCCCTCGGTGGGGACGTATAGTGAGCTGGTGATGATGAGCATTATAAACTAGCTTTTGTCTCGACTCTTCTGTGTGAATATAAAAAACAAACGTAAGTAGCCTATGTGTTCTTCCAGACTATGCCAATCCACCGTTTAGGCTACAAACTAAGAAACATCCATCTAAACTTTCACATTTATAATATTAGTATGATGCGATAGTTTGTATGTTTGTAAACTGAACGGATCACGATTGTCATACATGTAGAGGATAGTATGGAATACAGCTGCTTTCGTTTTTTAATTCCACTTGAACGGCATTACGAAATCTAGTTCAAAATACTAAAGAAGAAGAACCTTCGGTTTTAAAAATAAGACCAAAAAGTCCATAGATGTTAGTAAATGTTTAGCAGTTCCTGGTACACATGCGCTACTGTCTTCAATCGTTAATTGATAGACTCCTTAGTGTAGTTTTAGTATCGATATATAGTTGGTAACCCATTTCATAGGTGACTGTTTTAGTGTACTAGCATACGCCTGCGTGTTCATCTGTGCGGTAAAAAGTTATCGCGTGTCAATTACCTTCCCGTCAAAATTGTTCCAGACTGATGTTATACTTGAAGGCTTTAAGATAAGGTCAATAACCCGACCCAATTCCCTCATTATTTGGTACATTTACGTCTCTGAGCACCTCTATATCGCTTTGTGATATAGAATAGGGTATTTACCACAGACTTATTAATACACCAGAACTGACGCATGACATAATTCTTTATTACGAGAAAGACACTTATATCGTGTAGAAAAAAGAAATACATTTCATGTCCCTACCTTATCCTACTTCCGGGTTTTCCTCCTCCAAATAACTCTATCATCCGTCATCTCAGTCATCACACCCTTCTTGATCATGTCACCTTTCACGCAATACTTCTCTTTCTATGTCTACCTCTACCGGTGTACTCATAACTAACGTTCTTCTTGTAACATGCGATTCATCCCTCCTCATAACATGCCCCCATGCTAACCTTTTACTCCTTACCTTCTCTACCACTGGGGCTACTTTCAAACTTCAAAATATAAAAGAGAAATTTTTTTATGCGATAACTGTTTTCCAATGTAGTCGATTATCCGACATCCAGTGAACATAACGTAGTGTTTCTCGTTATTTTTATTTTGTTGCCTTGTCTATAACTTTGTTATATCTTTATTTTTTCCCTTGACAGGGTAATAAAAACTTTACGTCTTAAGATCCGTTGAAGCCTGCTCGTAAAGATTAAAAGAAGGTTTTTTATATGCCGATTATTGTGTAATGTGAATGTTTATGTTATTCCCAGTATTGACATATGTAATACATACAATTACCCGCGTCTTCGTCTGCACTGTATCGAAAACCATACGGAAAACAAAAACCTATTTATACCACGGGAATCTGACATATTTCAAGGGTGAATCCAAAATCCCAACAAGACATGTTGCGGAGTTATCGAGTGAAAATGAAAAAATATATCCCACGGGAACCGTTACTATTTCCGGGATAAAAAGTAGCGTATGTGTTCTTCCAGAATATCCTCTACATATTGCCAAATTTCATCGAAATCCTTTCAGCAGTTTACTCTAAACATTGGCATTTATTTCAGTAAGAATTACGCAAGCAAAACCAGGGCACGACAGTAATTTATATAGTAAAGAACTTATCAAAGGAAATAGGTCGCAAGTAGAGCCTTTTCAAGTTCTAAGTTAACTCACCCGAGCTCGAGTACCACTTAGCGACGCTAAGTGACACTTAAGCAGGCATACCGTAACTTACTTGGGTAATTTGTAGGAAAGCTCTACTAGGGGTAACTTTTATGTTATGCCAATTTTAATACGAAAGAATAAAATACAACTATATTAAAAAATACGTAATGTTATTTTAAGCTTATCTGTACTATTATAATAAAGCGTAAACACACACTTCTTTGTTGCAAGATGTCAGCAATTATAGCATATTTTTGAATAATCCTTTTTTTAATAAAAAGCCCTACACTAACGTCACGCTTTAGGCTATATATTTTCATGCCGTTAAACTCAAGGGTAAATATTTTGGATAAAATCCCTAATGTGGGAAAGAGACCATAAGTTGCTGCCAACATCAAGGAAGCAAGTTTGCCATGATTTGACATCATGTCATGTCATTTTGACATTTGCCATTAATAATTTCACAAATGTAAAGAATAAAATAAAATTTTCATGATTACATGCGGATAAAGCCGCACGGGAACAGCTAGTAAATAATAAAGATTGCGGCACGAAACAAAGAAAAAAACTTCGTATAATATTTTTACAAGTAAATAATATAGAAAACTTAATAGAAATATGAAAATATAACATTATTAGACTTCCTATTACTTCTAGTAATTCAATAAAGCCTACAAACGAAACCACTCAACATTAACTTAGCTCACTAAGTGTCACTTAGAGACGGTAAGTTGCGGCGTGCCTTGTAACTTGCAAAAGCACTTTTCCCTACAACTTACAATTGCAAGATTATTAAATTAATGATTAACTTAGTTTTAATAAGTTAAATATTAGAAGAATCTGGAATAATTTATGCATGACTAAACTATCGCACAACTGTTTAGTCGCTTTGATTCCTATGATATATGGAGGTACACTACTCGTCAGTTGTGCAACTAAACGGTTGAATTGTCGAAACAATCGATACACAGCATTTATGCAATTGTTTAGTCAAAGTACTCTAAAACTTCAAATTCAAAATTGACGTCAGATTGTAAACGGCGCGGAAACGAATTTCCAATATTCGGCTATTTTCTTCACTCGAGGACAGTCTGCCTACATCTGTTTTTTCTTGTTTCAGAGACCTGCAAGGCAACAATTTGACAATCATCTTCCAAAGCGACTTTCAGAATCTGAACGAACTGAAGATTTTGTAAGTAAAATAACTATGGATTATTAAAAAAATTTAGATAAACAGTATTATTGCACGCGTTTTGCTTAATGAAAATAATGCGTTTACAATTGTAATAATAGTTCTAATTCTCGCCGTCACCAGTAGCGACCGACAGCGCCAAGATGGCGGAATTCAAATCGGCACAAAATACCGCGTTTTATAGCCTATTTATTTATGGATATAGGAAAATACAATAAATGTATAGAATAATATACTGCAACAATATAAATTACAAAATAAATTTAATTTCATTATAGGTGGTTATATTTATTTTTATCGATTTATTTAATTTATCGCTGATTGAAATTCTTGTTTATGGCAGCCATTTTGAATTTTAAAAAAAGTAGTTGCTTTCTTTATTATATTTTTAATAGTGTTTTATATTTTACAGGCAGTTATCTGAAAACCAAATTCACACAATCGAAAGAGATGCATTCTTAGCGTTGGTTTCACTGGAAAGATTGTGAGTATGGGCTTTTTGCATATTAGTTACTTTAGTATATCTTAGAACTAATTGGCATTTTGTACGTAACAATATAAATATAATTTGGATATTTAGGTATAGAGGTAATGTTTCTATAACTAAACACTTTTAAATAATAATTCAGTTATATTTTTAAGAATCTATTTAAACAATTCAATAAGTAATGTTATTAAGATTTGTTTTACTGTTTACGGAAGTATAAGACAAATTCTAACCTCAAAATTTTTATCGTTTCAAAATGATTGTTTTCTTTTTATCTTATGTTAAATTTCAGGAAACTGAACAATAACAGAATAGGTCAGTTAGCCGACGGCATTTTCTTGAGACAGAAACACCTGCAGCGTTTGTGAGTTTGAATTCTGGGTCCGCACCTTGCCCTTTCCCTTCTGGTGTACCCTGTACTGTGGCTTGAGTTTTATATTCCTTCCATTTTAATATACTAGCTAGCCAAGCTATTTCGTTTTGGTTATGGCAACACTAAAATAACTATCCACAGATGCCATCGAATTATATAGTCTGTACCATATTCTAAAAGTTATTATAAAAATAAATAATTATAGGTGTTGAAATACGTTTAAATATGAAATAGAATCTTAAGAACTCAACAATATTTAGTCTGTGCTTTCTGATTTAAAAAAACGAAAATGTCAAAGTACATTATCAAATTAGATTTGCCGCCAATTTTCTGTTAATCTTTTCTTAATTTGAAATTGGAATGAAAAAAACAAAGAATGTATAGTTCATAATACAGATTAAAAAACAATTATGTGTAAAGTGAGGTTATGTAATTCGATAGCTCCCCAGTGCTGGTACCTGGTGCTTACGTCATTACCCTGGCGCTTGTCTCTACCCCGACCCCACAGACTGCTTCTAAAGCCGCAGCGGGTTCTACCTCCAAACTATTCCTTACGGCTGACAAGTGAACTGTCGCCCGAAACTAAAAAAAAACTCGTTCCGAATCCTGTGGATAAAAATTAAAAAACAAAGAGTTTTATACAGATAAAAAATTTCTAACGTTTTTGACAGCTGTCAAGACTAGTGATGTCAATAGTTCGGAATACGTTTATCGATAAAAATATAAATAAATTAGGTAATATTACTAGTATTATGCTTTATTTAATTTCTTTAATATGATAATGCGAAATTATGTGTGTTGATATTTTGATTGTTAAATTCTATGTTGTCATTCTGATTTAATTTTTATCCACATTGATATTTACGAGGAATCTAACAAGTCCTTCGTCTCTTAGAGGCCATTTCTCCCTATTTATCGGGCTTTCCATGGTGCAAGGTAATTCATATGCTAATAATTCATCCGGGCAACATTGACCAACAGCTTTATGTGTGGCAACACTATGTAACGCTAGATTGTCTCAACATCCTTGGTCCTTGTAAAAATGGTAATTTAGAGGTTATGATTTTTTTATCCCACTCTTTGTGGGAAATGGGATTGAAAATTTGTTATGAAAATATAATAACCATTGTAATGTTTTATATGTTATTTGAATAATGCTGGAAAATGATTTTTAAAAGCATTTATTTTTTACTAGCTGTTCCCGTGCGGATACATCCGCGTGAAAATATGAAAATTTACATTTATCAAATTATCAATAGCAAATGTCAAAATGACACGACATGACAAACCTTGCTAATTTTGCTTCCTTGATGTTGGCAGCAACTTATGGTCTCTTTCCCACATTAGGGTTTTTATCCAAAATATTACCTCCTAAGTTTAATGACGTGAAAATGTATAGCTTAAAGCGTGACGTAAGTGTAGGGCTTTTATGGAAAAGAGAATTATTCAAAAATATGCTGTAATTGCTGACATCTTAGGTAACAAAGAAGTGTGTGTTTACGCTTTATTATAGTATAGATATTTGGAAAATGTAACATAAATTTTCAATTTAAAATCAACAACTATAAAAGTTTACGTTTTAATTAAATAAATGTAAACTATAATTACGCGTAATTTAACTTCAAAGCTCATGAACTTAATGTCGATAAGTTCAACTAACTATTAATTTATTTTATTACAAGTTAACTTAACTTCCTGTTTGTTTAATCTATGTTTAGTTAAGTAATTTATTACAGACTAGCTGTAACCGTGCGACTTCATCCGCATGAAATTAAAAAAAATCATTTTATTGATCACATTTGTCAAATTATCAATTGCATATGTCAAAATGACATGACATGATGTCAAACCATGGCAAACTTGCTTCCTTGGCAACAACTTATGGTCTTTTTCCCTCATTAGATTTTTATCCAAAATATATACCCCTAAGTTTAACAACGTGAAAATATATAGCCTAAAGCGTGACGTAAGTGTAGGGCTTTTTATTACAAAAAGAATTATTCAAAAATATGGTGTAATTGCTGACATCTTAGGCAACAAAGTGTGTGTTTACGCTTTATTATAATAGTATAAATTAAAATCATCCACTTTTACTTGTAGTACATCTACAAGACGAGCCAATTTTAAAATACATTTCCTTAATTTTTAAAAAACAAAACTGGAAGCCAAAAAATTTAAATAAAATCTAATTGACTGCCATTTCGATTTATTTACTATTGCACTCGGACTAATTAATTGGTTGCTAGGGGACTGCCTAAGTGGAAACTAATATAAAAATTGTACCTACATCTGTTTTTAATTATGAAATGTCTTTGATAAGCAGTGGTCTAATATTTTTTTTATAACATAAGGTGGTAACCGAGCGAGCGGCCACCTGAATCCGCCAAACTGGCGAAGCAACCGCTGTCCATAGACATCCGCAATTGCAGATGCGTTGTATACCCTTAATCGACGGAGGAAGAGACGCACATAAAGAGGAGATTTCCCCTTCCTATGCGTCTCCTGCACCGTCAAATCCACGTTCCCTTGCCATCCTTTTCTTATAAGAAAAAGGCCGGGGAAAAGGGACTAAAGTTGGGCCGGCACCACACTCATAGACGAAACGCGGAATTTCTTCCACTTCACGCCTGTCTTCTGTGTGGTCTTGGTATTACACCGGGCGAGCCGGCCCATTCGTGCGAAGATGTTAAAGCGGGCTCTACCAATGTAAAAATGATGTTAGTATCTCGTACAATGTCCCCGGAAGCAACTTCCTTCCACGTAACTACGCAGTATTTTCTTCAAGTACATCTTAACGAATCGTAATATGTACGTAACACCGGATACCGAACTCAATGGAATCAACTGGGCCACAATACGTGCGTGCGTGAACGACCAGTGCGGGGCTTAGTCTGTTTTATTTATTGTCGATAAAATTTTAATACGTTTTGTTAGACTTCCTGCTTTTAAGTGGCGATATTATGTGAACACACGTTCCGAAGATTGGATTTTTGTTCAGAGTTCTTTTATGATATAATCCGTTTGCACCATTGCTGCGCTATTAACTGGGTGATGTTATATTGAGTGGTCTTTATACCTTAGAGCGTGCCCACATTTTAACTAAACTATCGCATAAGTGTTTAGTTGCGCTTTGATTTTTTTTGTGCTTTGATGAAGGTGCTCACACTACTCGATATTTATGTGTGCAACTAAACCATTAAATTGGCTGAGAAACAATCTAATGAAACCAAAAATACATAAAACTGAACACATACAGATATAATTGTAATAAAAAAAAGTAAGCGATGAATTAAATTGAATTTAATAAACAGTATTCTATTTTATCGATAAAACTCAATGAAGAAATGTTATCGATACAATTGATTCCCATCACTAAGGAACTGTACCGCCGAATATCGCCGGTAGATGGCACCTATGCGTTGACAGCTCATGATATATGTTCATGTGAACAGCGACACGGACAGACGGACAATATTACGTAAAACTAAAGGGCCAACGAATACTTTACAAGAATATTTGGTAGGATTCTCCAATACAGTTTTAAATTTTTATTACCTTAAGCATATTGTGAACGAAAATCAGTGCAAAATTTAACCTCTTTGGCTAACAAGAAGTGTAGAAAGAGATGGCATACTGGCTACCAAGACTTTTGCCTATTTGATTAATAAAAAGATTCAGTAAAAAACAAAAGAAACGCGAGAAGTGTAAAAATGTATTTGTAATAGATTTGTAGAATATTGTAAATTTATACTACTAATATTATAAAGAGGAAACATTTGTATTTTTGTATGTATTGAAATATCTCAAAAACTACTGGACCGATTTAGAAAATTCTTTCACCAATATAAAGCTACGTGATCAGTGAGTAACATAGGCTTTATTTTTTATTTTCACGCGTACGAAGTCGCCAGCAATAAACTCGCAGTCGATAATTCCCGCCTCTTTATCGCTAAATCCAAAATGGCGGCGCAAGTGTTGGCAGCTTTATAATTCTCTTTTTTCTCACAAAAAAATTCCCACATTAGTGTCGCGGGAAAGCGGTAAGACGCATGAGCGAATTCAACGACTTATATCCTAGGAGTGTACACTAGGGGACAAAAAAATTATCCACCTCGATTCACTTGGAAGATTTCTTTATTTATTTTATTGGTATGACCTCTGAGTTCACACTTGGTTATTGAAATCATTTTAACGGCTATAATATGCGATTTACTTATTATACAAAAGATTATTGTTTACTAGCTTTCGCCCGTAACTCCGTCTACGTAGAATTAAAAAAAATGTGAGTAGCCTATGTGTTCTTCCAGACTATCCTCTACATCTGTACTAAATTTCTTCGAAATCCGTTCAGCCGTTTAGGCTACAAACTCTAACAAATATCTATCCATCTATCTATTTTTCGCATTTATAATATTAGTATGACTAGCTTCGCATACGGCTTCATCCGCATGGAATTATAAAAACTTTATTTTATTGTTTACATTTGTCAAATTCTAAATTTCAAATGTCAAAATTATCGTTACAATAACAATCTTGCTTCCTTAATGTTGGCTTGTAGTTTATGGTCTCGTTCCCAAATGAAGGTTCTTTTCAAATTTATTTACCCCCTAAGTTTACTAGCGTGAAAATATATAACCTAAAACGAGTTGTATATAGAGCTTTTTATTAAAGAAAGAATTATTTAAAAATATGTTATGATTGCAGACATCCTACGCCACGAAGTAGTTTGTGTTTACGCTTTATTATATTAGTATAGAAGTATAGATAAAGGTATTTTTGCTTGCAAATGTTGAAATTCATTGATAAATAATCAAATAATCTAAAAGTCAAATTATACTCCACGTTTGGTTTTAAAAGGAAGCCATGCCCATACAAATAATTCAAGACAATTCAACTTACAACGTTGAAAAGACAAAGCAAAATTGTCAGATGCTACTTTTTTTAAAAAAATCATGTTAGTCCCATTACTTTTGGCGTATAGTGTATTCGTCTTGTACCACCGCTGCGGGAGCACGCCCGACTTACTCTCAAAGGCAGGCATCTTTGGAGGCTTCAGTGCACTAGACTTCGCCCGCGGCATTACTCGACAAAACTGCGAAGTACAAAGGTGGGGTTAATGGTGCCTACTGATCCCCTTTTGTAAACAGGGCACGCTAATAAACGTTCTTAAAAGGTTTCATTGTTTTAACAGAAAGGAAATGTGATTTTTTCCGTTTATAAATATGCTAAGATGTCCACTGTTTTTGGTTTAAATTCGAAAACTAGGGTTTTTTAATTGCATAATTAATGTGAGGTTTTAAACATTTTCTTACGTACAAACTTTTTAATTGTATCGCAAGAGAAAACCTCTTGTTAAATAATAAATGCGCGCAACCGACAAGATGGCAGCTCCTACTATAGAGGTTGGAGCAAACCTCCATGGAGACGTGGCGTAGCATAATTGCAACTTAAAAATGCCAGGCGTGTGAAATAATAAAGTTAAATACATTCCTTCAAGTAAGTCTACTATTTTAATATAATAATAAAATATCTCCTTAAGATTTACGATTTAGACCAAATAAAGACGTTTTGTTTGTTAACTAAGTTATGGTTTACTAGTTTATTTATTAATGCAGTAAAATGATATTTACATAAAGAATGCAAGAGACGCGTCAATATTTTACACTGTACAAAGTTACTTAAATTTCTCGCAAACTTCTTGTATTCTAACAAGCCAAGGGGACACTGAAAAATGCAAGCAAAATGCGAGACAGCGCTGCCAAACGCTAGGGTTGACATTTGCAAGTTTATATAAACAACGCCAAACGGATTAAATTTAAATACACTATACAAACAAGAATAAAAAGTTTAAGAAACGAGGGTATACACAACATGTAGAACATAGTCTAAAAGGCTTCTTATTTTTGTTGTTTAATTCCTCGCAGATATAGTAGCGGGCTTAAACTAGTATTCAATATATATTAACGTATAACTGCATAACAAATATCAGAATCCTCTAAAACTACTTCCTATCGATCGGACTAACGATAAAATTGCGTAGTCATTTAATCTTAGCATTAGTCTATGGATTTTAGGTCTCAATACGACAGGACAATAAAACTACGAAAATCCTAATCGATTTCACATTTTTGTCAACCCTATATCCTCGTCTTGAAAATAAAATGCCCTTCTCCAATGATACACAGTTTCGCGTCCGAGCTCGCCTCCTCGGGGAACTGCTCTTTATGAATAATTCTCTCGCAATATTCAAGTTACGTGTCCCTCAGGACGCCATTCTCCAGGAAACGAAGTCCTTTACAGACCTATTCAATTTTTTACGCACTTTACACGTTCGAGAAAAACCGGAAAGGCTGTATTTAATATCTTTGCCGTTCCACTATCAGTTACATTTAACATTTTGCTTTCTTTGCTCTTTTAAGTGAGATTAAAAGGTATAATCATACTATTATTATAAATGCGAAAGTTGAGATGGATGGATGGATGTTTGTTATAGTGTGTAGCCTAAACGGCTGAAAGAATTTCGATAAAATTTGGTAGGGATACAGAGGATAGTCTAAAAGAACACTAGGCGCGGGCGAAAACTAATATCAATGTACCTTCTAGAAATGGAAAATAGATGTAAATTACTTCAAATAAGCCCATACAAATAGGATTCGGCTGGGGACGCTATTAGGTATGTTGCTATAACAATTTCGACCTAACTATTTGCATTAAAAACGTCAAATATAATGGTTAAGAAACGCCTTTACGTACTATTTCGATCAATACTGTAACTATAAAATTAAAGCGACCGTTTTGTAGTTAATATTCTTCGGGTGTATGTAATTTGAATATATTATGTCCCAATTTCTTTAAGTACCACTTTATATTGTATTCAAATAGGTTAACACACGTGTGTCTTGAATTTGAAAGCAATGTTTTTATATGGTAAACGATAGTTTAGTTTACAGTATCTGTTGTACATTACGTAATTTGACAATGTATTTATTTACTTTAACGTAACTGTAGAAGTTGTATTTCATTTTTATATTAACTGCAAGAAATAAATAGCAATTTTAATAATGTCGCAATACTGCTACATCACTATTATCTACTTGCAGGTACTCTGTAAAACAGAATTGCACTTACTAAAATATTACGCTTCCAAATCAAATTGAAAAGAATGAAATTACTTAAAACAAAATGGCCCTTGAGCGTAACAAAATGGCTTCCATTGCTAGCTAGACAAAAAGGCGCGAACACATTTGGAGTTGATGGTAAAAAGGAAAGCTACAACTCCGCTGCAGAAAGCTTTCCTGTGTTCTTTGCGACATAAAAACAAACTGCTTCCAACTGAGAGGCTTAATAAAGTTTTAGACAAATCGCTGCTAAGTGTCGCCAGTGTAATGTTAACTAATGGCATTGCTATACATAACTCAAATAGAGTATAATATGTTTATTTATAATCTCTTGTTTTTCATTCATAAAAGTAACATTTTCAACTAAATGAAAACACACAAAGAAAG
Organism: Papilio polytes; assembly: GCF_000836215.1. Lineage (NCBI taxonomy): Eukaryota > Metazoa > Arthropoda > Insecta > Lepidoptera > Papilionidae > Papilio > Papilio polytes. The sequence goes on from NW_013527248.1 coordinate 240,860, forward strand.
TTACGTTACAACTAATATTTTAATCTATTTTTTTACTAATTTCTAATTTAATCTATTCCAATTTATTATCACAGAATGTCATTGCACTGGTAACACTTATTGGCGGGAAAGTCAGTATCTAGCGCAATTCCCCGGAATGGCGTCTTTACTTGAAATGTCAATTTAAAACGGATTAGGGACACCAGCGGTCTCTAGCGGAAGATAATATTATTTCTTGGCATTATAAAATGCTACCGCAGCTTGTTTTTGAAGCGGAAAATACGTAGCAATGGAAAGCTTGTCATTTCAGAAAATAAACTGTCGCACAACTGTTGTACGATTGTCGATTGTTTCGGAGCCACCTCCATAAGCTCATAGGAATTAAAGCGCGAATAAAACAAATATGAGATATTTTAGTCAACTGGTGCGCGTACTTTTAATTTGCAGTTATTTATATTCCCTAATAGGTAGTTAATCTAATGCTAAGCGCCTAGTCTTCTTTATTTTCACTACAATAATACAAGATCATTTAAATGTTACTCTAAAAATGTAACACAAAATTAAATCCATTGTAAGTACATCCTCGTCTTTTATCGTAGAACCAAAACAATAATTTGACTCGAGTCTAAAGCTCATTATCCGCAACGACTTCCGCTCTCTAAGACAGCAATGTTTCCGGCGCCGCGCACTCGATGTCTGTTCGTCATCCGGAGCGGACGTGTCGAAAGACTCTCCAGTCTAATTGATGCTTTCGAATTCCTTGGGAAATTGTTAAGAAAATTGCGGATATATTTCAATAAAGAGCTTTGTGAAATATTCTTTTACGTCGTATATATCTATATTTTTAATTCGTGTGTTTATGTGCTTGTATGTACGTTTGTACTGCAGCCGAATTGCTTGATAGAATTGATTTTGAGATATCGTCTGTTGATTGTTACTTCTAGAAAATAATGGATTTTATGTATTCCGAAATTGAATAATATTTGTTATCTATACTATTATAATAAAGCGTAAACACACACTTCTTTGTTGCCTAAGATGTCAGCAATTACAGCATATTTTTGAATTTTTTCTTCGCTTTAGGCTATGAACTTTAACGCCATTAAACTTAGGGGGTAAATATTTTGGGTAAAAACCCTGATGTGGGAAAGAGACCATAAGTTGCTGCCAACATCAAGGAAGCAAGGTTGTCATGTTATTTTGACATTTGCAATTGATAATTTTCATAATTTCATGCGGATGAAGTCTCACAGAAACAGCTAGTTTTATATAAATAAAGCCTTAAGTGTTATTAGGATTTTACTGTTCGGTTTTATTGTGGCATTTAATGGTAATTACCCTCCTGCGGTGTTGTAACGTAAAACCATTTTACGATTCTTTCACTTTATGTACTGAACATTTATTGACTAATTGTTTACGGCGTCTTCGTCTGCGAATAATAGATTTTGTTAGAAATTGTGATAAAACGATGGTTACTAACAAATATCATGAGATGATGATTGGAATTTACGAGTTTTCTAATAAATACACAGCTATATTAAAATTGTAGTGTCTGTGATATCAGAAAAATTCCAGATTTCGGGAAGATGATGTATTTTCATCGATGACTTCTTTTTGTCTGTCTGTACGCAAGCCGCGTTTGTTCCGGGTAATCTTCGAAACGGCTGAACCGATTGCTACTTTGTTACGTGGACGAAGTCGCTGGCAACAGTTAGTTTCAAATAAAAACTACAAATCGTTTACTTTTTTTAGTTACACAGTAATTATTTTTTCGGGCTAAATAAATCTATAATTAACTTCCTTATAATTTTTTTTTCAATAATCATTGCCAGTACGGTGACCTAAAAGCAATTAATATCAATAACGCCATGTAATTAACAGTCCGCCATTACCCGCCGACAAGATGGCGTCGCTTCCGTGCACAGATAATTACTTAAATTAATTATAATACGAGCCAGTGATAGTCGGGAAATGTGTCAGTCGAATTACCATGTATTTAACGAACAAAATCAATATTTGAACTTTAGACGCGTGCTCAGAACTATCGCATAACTGTTTAGTCACACTTTGATTCCTTTTAATGGCATAGGAGGCACAATACTCGATTTTTAGTTGTGCAACTAAATAGTTGAACTGCGAAACAATCGACAATCGCACAACAGTTGTGCGATACTTTAGTCAAAGGTGAGCGCCCGGTCTTAGGAACCATATATTTTAATTTGGTTCCTAACAGCGGGCTTACTTTACATTTATCGGAGTAAAACTAGGTTTTGCTATATTTTATAAAAATAAAAAGTGGTACAGTCAAAGAATTAAATTTACTTCCCATCTAGTCTCGAATTGATATGCGATAGCACATATGTACATATGTTACTGTGGCAAGTTTTCGACTTGTTAGCTCCAAATGAAATTTCACCAAATGTATATGAAATAAACGTCCTCGATAGTCCATTTCCTTATATATCTAGAAGAAACTTTCTTTCCAAGGCATTTTCGAGTGAAAAATCAGCCAGTATTCCAGTTTTTCGTAAAAGAATTCTGAAACGCCTCATTGTTCTATGCAGTCTGTGCTCTAGTATTGAAGTGATATCGATGACGCCATTAGACGGCATTGTACGGCCGCCATCTTGACGGAAAGCGCGGGAAAGTATTACAAATGGCGGACATAGTCTTAGTACTTCTGAAACTATGAAATGGTTCTTTTAAGGTATTTTTTATAACACCGAAGTCATCGATGCTTATGGATACGCAAAACCAAAACTGCAGATGCCTTGCCTTTGAGATACGCCTCTTGAAGGACTCTAAGTACGCGCACCTTGGACTATATAATATCACAACTTTTTAGTCTCGCTTTGATTCCTATGAGCTTATGGAGGTGAACCCTCCTCGATTTTTAGTTATGCAACTAAACAGTTGAAGACTGCGAAACAATCGACAATCACACAACCCACTTTAAGTAGTGGTTTGGACATGGAAGTCTAGTATACTATAAAAGAGTACGAGAACTTTTCTAGACGTATCACTGATCAAATTTATATATAGCTGTTGCTGGCAACTTCGTCCGCGTGAAAATAAAAATTAAAGCCTATGTTACGCACAGATAAATTATCTTTCTAACGGTGAAAGAATTTTTAGAAACGGCCTTGTAGTTTTTGAGTTATTTGAATACATAAAAAATATATGCCAGGGCTGTCAACATACACTTAACTTTAGAATTTGCTTTTGTAATTCACCTGTAAAGTCTATAACTATACTCACAATGTTATCGTTGGTTTTCACTGACACAACTAGAGTTAAGTTACACGTTAGCAGTTTAAACTCACGGTTAACTTCCGCGTCCTTCAGCTATAAGATCGATAGGCCAATGCGGCGCCCCTCTACAACTTGTTAAATATTAATTACAAAGTCCGACATTGTAATGCCGTTTATTGGACAAATACTACACCCAAAAAGGTTTCTTAAATGGATACGGTATTAATCGTGTACTAATAATTAATAGATAAAATGTTTGTGTCTCTGTAAAAAGGTTATCTAAAAATAGTTTGAAAAGTTCAGATTTTATCCAAATGTTACAAAAGTAAATAACAATATTAAAAACCACCTGTAACCAGGTACCATCCTCACAATCTCGATGGCTGGCATTCCACAACAGTGCGGTTTTCGCGGAACTTTCTGCCCCGCACAGCCGCGTTGTGGAACGGTCTGTCCTCGGCGGTATTTCCAAACCAATACGACTTAGGGTCCTTCAAGAAGCGAGTCTATCATTTCCTCACAGGCCGGCAACGCATCTGTGGTTCCTCTGGTGGTGCGGATGTCCATGGGCGTCGTTGACCACCTAGGTGTACACGCCGCTCGTTTGCCCCCTTTTACTATAAAAAAAAAACTATATTACGAAATTTAAAACATTACGTGTTAACTGACTGTCATATGTAGATGTAGATAATAAAGAAAATAATATTAAATACATCATTCTACCTATTTAAATATAAACGTTTAATTTCGCGATATTACCGCATCCAATAAATGCAAAATTTTCCCACATCCATGGAACAGAGTCGGCGCCCAATTTGTGAAGCGGTATTAATTATTCAAGTGAAACGGATAGCGAACAATTTTGGACAGCCCTAGTTATACGTTAGTTTAGTATGGATGTGACTTCGATATGCGTTTCTTACAATAGACTTCCATTTCCATGACACTTGTATACCTGTCTCTTTAATGTCAAAGAAAACAGAAGAAAAAAAGAATACTATAAAAAATATAGAGTACTAGAAGCAGAAATGCATTTGTAACCGTGAATTTTACTTGATACGAACGTAAAAATCGGTCTAAAATTACGATTTCAACGGAGAGTCTATACTAATGTTTCGTATGAACACCCAAGCGGTACTCATTGCAATTTAATAACAGCGATATCGCGTGCGAAACTGTACTATTAGGAGCAACGGACTTTGGATTTATGTCCAATCCACAAGCCCCTGCTACCCTGGTACACAAAAATATAAACCACAATTAACTGCAGTCAATTATCGCTAAGGGAAGTGTAGACGTATCACATATTACTAAAAAAAATGAATGCGGTAAAAGAACTTTTTGTCAACAAAATAGCAATTACATTTGATTATCTTCCAAAAGAACTTTTGCTATTAAATTTTGACAGGAGTCTATTTAAATGAATTTCAACTGTTTTATAGTTTCAATCTTAAATCAAAAGGATCCTACCCAAACACCTAAGAAGATGGAATGATGAACAATTTCACGAATTATAATTGCTTACCTTTCAGGGACTTGAGCAGGAATGAACTAACAGCGATCAGCCGAAGAACCTTCCGAGGTCTGACGTCACTCAAGAGTCTACATCTAGACGGAAACCACCTCAAGTGTATTGACGATAAAGCGTTGGAGCATATGAAGAGTTTGGAAGTGCTGTAAGTTGTATTGAAAATTTGAGTGACACTTTATCCAACTGTCTCAGAATTTTTGGTAATTCCACTATTACCTTTCTCGTAAACGACTGAACAGATGACTAAGATGTCATTTGATTTGTATTCTTATCCTGAGGTATTAAAGACTAGCTGTCCCCGTGCGGCTTCATCCGCATGAAATTATGAAAATTTTATTTCATTGTTTACATTTGTCTAATTATCGATAACAAATGTCAAAATGACATGACATGAAAAACCTTAGCAACCTTTCTTTCCTGATGTTGGCAGAAACTTACGGTCTCTTTCCCACATTAGGGTTTTTATCCAAAATATTTACCCCCTAAATTTAATGGCGTGAAAATATATAGCCTAAAGCATGACGTAAATGTAGGGCTTTTTATTAAGAAAAGATTAATTCAAAAATATGCTGTAATTGCTGACATCTTAGGCAACAAAGAACTGTGTGTTTACGCTTTGTTATAATAGAATAGATAAGCGTGCCAATTCTGGCGGGAATTGATATTGCAAGTATCGAAGAATTATGTTGTTACGATGGTATTATCTAAAACTAGCATTGAGGAGATATTAGAACATTCGTACAGACATTCAAAAGCTGCGTCCTACGTTATTGTTTTGCGATTTTCCGTACACCATATTCAAAATCAAACACAAACTTTTAAGATGGGACACCACAAGGTTTTTCCGACTGTATTTAATTGGTTCTTTTACATTCTTTCCAGTACACTAAACAACAACAATTTGACATATCTGTCACTGGAACCAGCGTCGGTCGCGCGACTTCACACGCTGCGTTTGACCGACAATCCAGTCGTGTGCGACTGTCGCGTCGCAAGACTGCTGGTCGCATTACGAGCGTCGGCATTCGTCGGTGTTGGAGCCAGGTATGTGGTAGGGAAAGGTGGCTAGGTCTTATCTGTTCTACGTATTGATTTAAGACAACTGAGGCTGTCCTAAATTAGTGAATAGGTTTCAGTCAAAACTCCACTGCCCTAAGTGAACATAGTAGAACCTCGATAAGTTTAAGTCCAATGAAAACACAAAATACTTTAAGTTATAGAGGTTTTAAGTTATCAAGGGTCTATGTTGTAGAGGTTTTGCGCTCTGATGGGAAGGGAACATATTATTTTTTTAAAGTTAAAGAGGTTACCGATGTTCTACTTATGGGCGTGACAACCATGTTATCCTTCAATAAATTATAGTTTTCTTTACCTCTTATGTTTTCTTCCAATTTGCACAGAATAACCTTACCAATATGGCCGTCGTGTCGTCGAGCTAATGCAACATATTTTGACATTATAAAATCATGACATAAATATTTAAATAATGTGTTGGATCACAATTACAAAGTTATAGCGTTATTTCAAATTATGACAAATGGTATTGTGCCCGCTTTAACATCTTAGCACTACAGGGCCGGCACGCCCGGTGTAATACCACAACCACACAGAAGACAGGCGTCAAATGGAAGCAATTCCGTGTTTCGTCTGATGAGTGTGGTGCCGGAGGCCTAATTTAAGTCCCTTTCTCTTTACCACCCTTTTCTTATAGGAAGATGGGAAGGGGAAGTGGATTTGACGGTGGAGGAGATGCATAGGAAGGGAAAGTATCCTCTTAATGTGCGTCTTCTCCTCCGTCGTATAAGGGTAGGCAACGCATCTGCAATTGCGGATGTCTATGGGCAGCGGTCGCTTCGCCATTTTGGCGGATTCAGGTGGCCGCTTGCTCGTTTGCCACCTTATGTTATATAAAAAAAAATTATAGCACAGACTAAATAACCTTCAAGAATACAGAATACATCAAAATAGTTAAAAAGCTACCATACTGTATATGGTAGGTTGTTCGAATTTCCATTTAGAGCGCAAACCTTTGACTAATTATTATTTTTTTATTTATTGGGGTAAAAGAACAATAGGACAAGAAAAAAAAATATACAGTACAATTTAAAAGTGTTGAGTAGATGTGCCATCCACAACTTTACCACGTAGTAACTATAATAATAAAATAAATCTATATATAGGCTATACATTCGAGTGGTACTTAATGATATATTAATATTATTAATAATTCAAAGTTTTAATAATCTCTATTTTAAGGTTATTTTAAGTAACATGTATATCATTAAAATTAGTATTATAAGAATTGAAAATTCGGTTAATTGGTGACCGCAAGCCCGCATTAGTTCGAGACCAGTTTGTTGAAAAAAGTTTTGAAACATTTCTGGGATGAGCTCTTGTGGGGACTCTGTACGATATTCTTCTGTTTAAACAGATGCAGTCGTACCTATTATGGCACAGATCGTGGAGTAGCAAGTATGAAAATAAATAAATAAATGAATAAACAATCGATTGTTTCGCGTTTTTTTGCACAATTAAAAATCGAGTGTTCACCTCCATATGAGCTCTTAGGAATCATCAAGAAATTTACTTCTAGATGCCAAGCTCCAGCCACTCTCAGAGGGGCTCTGCTCACTGATTTAGAAGACAGCGATCTCATATGCAATGGTAAGACATACAGCCTTACAAATAAACGCGGTATAAAGTTTAACTTAGGAATAAACTGAGTGAGAAATTTGTACTAATATTTACTTATACTCAGTTTATTCGTAAGAGCGTCGGTGGCTCAGTGGTTTGAACACTTGACTTGTAATCTACAGGTCTTGGGTTCGAATCCTGTACCAATGTGATTTTAGATTTTTCGAATTTTCATATGTACATAATTTACCCGACGTTCTTACGGTGAAGGAAAACATCGTGATGCACATATCGGCAAAGAAATTCAAAGATATGTGTGAAGTCAACCCGCAGTGCAGGTTGACTATGGCCTAGTCACTAACTTAGGGTAGGCTCCGAGCCCCTCGGTGGGGACGTATAGTGAGCTGGTGATGTCGATGACTCAGTTTATTCCTAAGTTAAACTTTATACCGCATTTATTTGTGATGTAAGATGAACCGTATTTTTATCTATATTTCTATAATTTGTATGTATACTAATATAATAAAGAGCAAAGTTTTTTGTATGTATTGAAATAACTCAAAAACTACTGGGATATTCAATAATTCTTTCATCAACAAAAAGCTATGTTATCGCTGAGTAACATAGGCTATATTATTTTTAATTTAACGTGGACGAAGTCGCGAGAAACTACTATACTTAATATTATAAAGAGGGAAGATTTGTATTTTGTATATTGTATATCGTAAAAGATTTAAAAATAAAACTATTTTTAACGGAGACATGTGTATTGATAAAATATGTACAGAAAAAGACTAGAAAAAAATGATGACGTCGACAATGTGTTCTAATTTTAAATAATTTAAATTCTTTTTCTTTTCTAATGGCTTGACTCTAAAAACGTTTAAAAACTCCTTGAACATATATGTTAATAAATATGTCAAAAACTACTGGGCCGATTTCAAAAATTCTTTCACCGTCAGAAAGGTAATTTATCGCTGAGTAACATAGGCTATATTTTTGACCCAGACAAAGTCGCGAGCAAGAGCTAGTTTTCTTTATATAGATAACGTTTTCAGGACCAATAGCAGTGACATCCAGCGAGTGTTCGGCGGAACCTCGTTGCCCGCCTCCTTGCCGCTGCACGGCGGAGGGCACTCTCGACTGTCGGGAGAAATTGCTTGCGGAATTGCCCGCCTCTATACCGCATCGCACTGTTGAAATGTGAGATAACCCATTATTTCTTACTAATATTATAAAGGTGAAATGTATGGATGTTTGTAAGAGTTAACCTGAACTGCTGAACGGATCCCTATTGTCATACATGTAGGGGATAGTCTGGAACACATAGGATACTTGCATTTTTTTAATACAAGGCGAACGGAGTCGCGGGCGAAAGCTAGTTTAATTGTAATCTATCTTACTGATATTATAAATGCGAACGTTTAGATGGATGGATGTTTGTTTACAGTTTGTAGCCTAAACTATAAAACGGATTTCGATAAAATTTGGTACAGACGTAGAGAATAGTGTGGAAGAACACATAGGCTTCTCGATTTTGATTCATCTATTTCCACGCGGACGAAGTCGCGGGTGAAGGCGGCGGGAAATATTTGTATTTTTGGATTCTTATATGTATTGAAATAACTCAAAAACTACTGGGATATTCAAAAATTCTTTCATCATTAAAAAGATATGTTATCGCTGAGTAACACGGGCTACTTTTTTATTTTATTTTTTTTTTTAATTTCACGCAGTCGAAGTTGCATTTGATATTTTCCAGTTAAGACATTGTGATTTTAGGGACGCACACAAACGTAGCTATTAAGTTACTATACAAATTCTGTAAGTTAAACCCAGGATAACTTAATTCTTTACTTCCAGTCGTCTAGAACAGAACGAGATAACAGAAGTGGGCGCGGGCGCGTTCGTCGCCATCAAAGTGGTTGCTAGAATCGACCTTTCAAACAATAAGATTGTCAAAATAGCAGCTGACGCCTTCAATGGACTTACCAGACTTACCTCTTTGTAAGTATAAAAACTGTCAACATTGACTAGACTATCGCATTGCCCTTGTGTCTAGTCACTTGATGGAGCGATCTAAGAGCTCGATGACCTTCCAATCCGGTAATAACTAAGTAACGGCTCGTGCCGAGGCTCCTGAGGGAGCCTAGTTACTCATAAACGAGGTTTACGCTAAGCGCCATGCGCTGTCTCCTCAAGCCTGGTGAATATGTAAATGCCTCAAGGCAAACAGTAACCATTCAGTCACAAAAAACTAAACAATCGCATAACTGTTTTCGCTTTATATAACTTTAAACTGTCGTGGTTTTTACAAATATAGGTAAGATAGGGTTTCTTACCACGATTGGATTGTTTTAGTTCCCGATATTTCGGCACAGTTGCATGAGCCATGTTCACGGGCTGACTGAAGTGTGCGGTAGTGTGAAAAAAAAAGTTACATTAAGCCATATCGGTCTACTTTTCTCCTGATACGGCCACTACTATTATTGTCCTCATTTTCACTAAACGAGCTAAAAAAATTCAATCGTGAGAAACCCGTATCTTACGAATATTGTATTTGTTTTCGCTTTGATTCCTATGAATGTGTACATTAGAGGAAGTTTGAAAGTAGCGCCAGTGGTGGAGAAATTGAGAAGCAAAAGGTTAGCGTGGTATGGACATGTTATGCGACGAGACGATGGAACATAAACCAGAAAGTGTTAAGAATGAATGTGGGCTACAAAGGAAGAGGAAGACCGAAGAAAGTATGGATTGTGTGAAAGAGAATATGCTTAAGAAAGGAGTGTATTCAGATACGGCTGATAGAGATGTATGGAGCAGCACATACTGTGCCGACCCTCGTAAGGGATAAGGGCAAGTGGATGATGATGCTTTGATTCCTATAAACTTATGGAGGTACATTGTTAGGTAACTAAACAGTTGGCTGCGGAACAAATGACACGCACAACAATGCGATAGTATAGTCACAGGTGTGCCCAGGATTTAATTGTCTTTTTTATGTATGTCCATTACAGCATATTTTTGAATAATACTTTTTTAATAAAAGCCCTACACTTACACTTATAAAAAAGATGCTTTTTTGACCTAAAACAGATTAGTACAGTTCGTGGGACTCTCGTCTCCTGAGCTAGTAATAACTGTGTTTCAGGAGGCAGTGTCTTCTTTTAACGATCTATATATACCAATATTATAAAGAGGAAAGATTTGTATTTTTGTATATATTGAAATAACTCAAAAACTACTTGGCTACTTAAAAATTCTTGCAGCAAAAAGCTACGTTATCAGCGAGGCTATGTTTCTTATTATTTTATAATTTCTCGCGTAATTTACTGGTAACAGTAATTGGTAACCTAATTTTTATTGGAATAAAACAAAACAAACTAATATATTGTAGATTTTACAAATTAAATTGGCCACTCTGACCTTCTGATATTGTTATTTAGTAATAACCCCACAAAAACAAGGCGTGAAGTGGAAGCAATTCCGCGTTTCGTCTGATGAGTGTGGTGCCGGAGGCTTTAAGTCCCTTTCCCTTGCCACCCTTTTGTTAAGAGGAAAAGATGGGAAGGAAAAGTGGATTTGACTGTGGAGGAGACGCATAGGAAAGGGAAATGTCCTCTTTATGTGCGTCTCATCCGTCAATGAAGGGTAGGCAGCGCTGCAATTGCGGATGTTTGTGCAGCGGTCGCCTTCCATTTCGGTGGATTCAGGCCGCTTGCTCGTTTACCACCTTATATTATAATAGCTGTTCCCGTGCGGCTTCATCCGCATGAAATTATGAAAATTTTATATTTTTGTTTACATTTGTCAAATTATCAATTGCAAATGTCAAACCTTGGCAATCTTGCTTCCTTGATGTTGGCAGCAACTTATGGTCTCTTTCCCACATTAGGGTTTTTATCCAAAATTTTTACCCCCTAAGTTTAATATCGTGACGTAAGTGTAGGGTTTTTTAATAAAAGATAGTTATTTAAAAGTATGCTGTAATTGCTGACATCTTGTAACAAAGAAGTGTGTGTTTACGCTTTATTATAATAGTATAGATAAAAAAATAATAGTTATTTATTTCCAGAGTACTATATGGGAATAAAATAAAAGATTTACCAGCGGGAATATTCCACGGATTATCATCTTTGCAGCTGTTGTAAGTTTTTTAATTTACTATATTAAAAAAAAATGTTTTTTTAAAGACTGCAACGAAATAAGAACAGCATCTATGATATATGTTTAAATGGATGTTTATCTCCAAAATGGCTTAATATATTCACTTTTTAAACGACGAAGTCGTAGGTAAAGTCAGTCATCATTACCAGCTCACTATACGTCCCCACCGAGGGGCTCGGAGCCTACCCAAAGTTAGTGACTAAGCCATAGTCAACCTGCACTGCGGGTTGACTTCACACATATCTTAATTTCTTCGCCGATATGTGCATCACGATGTTTTCCTTCACCGTAACGTCGGGTAAATTATGTACATATGAAAATTCAAAAAATCTAAAATCACATTGGTACAGGATTCGAACCCAAGACCTGTAGATTACAAGTCAAGTGTTCAAACCACTGAGCCACCGACGCTCTCTGAGTCAAGTTAGTCATACTAATATTATAAATGTGAAAGTTTAAATGGATGTTTGTTAGTTTGTAGCCTAAACGTTGAACGGATTTCTATGAATTTTGGCACAGGTTCAGAGCATAGTCTGGAACAACACATAGGCTACTTGCATTTGTTTTTTTTAATTCCGCGCAGTTCGTCTGAGAGTAAAAGTAGTCAATTTATATTTGTATATGTTTTTTTGTTTACAGATTGTTGAATTCAAATGAAATTTCGTGCATACGGAAAGATACTTTTAGAGATCTTCAGAGTTTGAAACTACTGTAAGTTAGTTTATCTTACTTCTTACTATCTTACTAATATTATAAATGCGAAGTTTAGATGGATGTTTGTTAGAGTTTGTAGCCTAAACTGCTGAACGGATCTCAATGAAATTTGGCATATACGTAGAGAATAGTGTGGAAGAACACATAGGCTACTCACTTTTGTTTTTTAAATCCACGCGGACGGAGTCGCGAGCGAAAGCTAGTTAACTAAATAAAAATAACTCATTTAGAAATGTAACTTTTGATGTAATTTTAGTCTGGTTTTACTTTAATTTTAACTGGCCAGATGCTTGTTATATGTCTGATGTTTACGACAACGCGGCAGCCAAAAATACAAAACACTTTTTATCAAACTAACACATCTTTATTCAAAGACTTATTTACACAAATATATACAAAAAAAAACTCAAAACTATCTTGATCACTTGCCTTCTTAATCTTTTTCTATATATTTTCTTTATCCAACGATAAATGCCTTAGTGGTCTGTATGCAACCTCTTTTGTATACTTGCTTGTCAGCCAAAGAGGTTGTATTTTGTACTCAACACTGATTAGTCGAATTTTACTCTATTGCAATAAGTATACATTATTAAGACGCTTTAACTGCATTTTTCTATGAAAATAATTGAATTCTATGTATTTATTTCAGGTCTCTGTATGATAATAATATCCGTTCAATACCAAATGGTACATTTGATTCACTAACTGGAATACAGACTTTGTAAGTTATTTTGAATCTTTTTCCCATTTAAAATAGATAAAAAACTCAAAATCGAATTTTAAAATAAAATTTAGGAACAGCGCCATCTAGTGAACAAATAGTGAAATATTGGTAAACAATTACAGTTTTTTTAATAGTTTTTATTCATTTTCAAAATATTTGATTATAATATAAAGAGTAATTTGTAATTTTGTATATATCGAAATAACTCAAAAACTACGGAATCTATTTTAAAAATTCTTCCATTATTTAAAATCTACGTTATCAATCAATGTTACTCATTTTTTTACATTTTGCATTTTTTATTTCACGCGGGCGACGTCACGAGCTATAACAAGTATAATCATTTTTCTAAAAGAAGCTTTATTTTCCAGGCATTTAGGTCGTAATCCCTTCACCTGTGACTGCGCACTTCGTTGGCTCGCGGCTTACCTTCGTAAAAACCCGATAGAAACTTCTGGAGCGAAATGCGACTCTCCTAAACGACTCGCCCGGAAAAGAATAGACGCATTACGAGATGAAAACTTTAAATGCAAACGTAAGTTCAAGGAAATAGAGTTCATTTTTAATTACAGAGTTCGTTTTAGTTTATTTTATACTTTTAATACGAAATTTGAAATTAACGCCATCTATTATGTAAAAATGTCAACAGTACAAATTACAAATTAAATATGCATGGTTTATTTGGACTTTATTAAACGATTTTATCTCCTTGTTGTAAGATAACCGGAAAATAATGACATCAAAAATACCAACCATTGAGATAAAATTGCATAAAATCACAGTTACAGCGTATTGTTTTCAAAAATATTCTTTATTAATATAATTTTATAGTAACATATACAAAAAAATCGTCTAATTTTGCGTTCATGTTCATATTAAAACCAAAATGCCTCATAAACATTTATGTATCTTAGCTGGTGAAGAAACAGAAGGTGATCGAGGCTCGTGTGGCGCCACTGGTGCGTGTCCCGCCGCGTGCGCGTGCGAGTGGGACGCAAGAGGGGTGCGCGTGGCGTGTGTTAGAGCGGGACAGAACGATGTCCCTCGCGACCTGCCTATGGCTACACACGTATTGTAAGCAACAATATTACACAGAGTAAACAATCGCAGAACTGTGATTATTTCGAAATTCAACTGTTTAGTTGCACAACTAAAAATCGAATATCACCTCCATAAGCTCGTAGGAATCAAAGCAAGACTGAACAGTTGTGCGATAGTTTAGTCAAAATAAATTCATTTCTAAGTAAATAGTATGTAAGGGAGTTATTTTTATCTATTTTTCAGATTAATGTCAGATAATAATCTACGTCAAATCAAGTCGGATGGACTATTTGGAAGACTGCCGGATCTCAATAAGCTGGATTTCCGTAATAATGGTTAGAAAGTCTATTTTAATAAGACCTCTAAAAGTTCCTACATTGAAACCAAAAACATTTAAAAGATACATAGACGAGGCAATGAGCATTTTTTTATGGTACTTTCTCTGAAAGATATCAGTTGTCAAGTTTAGTGCCACCTCGTGTATTGTAATAAAATATTTTACAACAATTATAATAAGCTCCATCTTTTGTTAAAAAAACAAACTAAACAGAGTCAGAAAATACAATAGAAATATTTAAATATTTATGACATCTATTGGCGATTATTTTAAACACAATTAATTATATTGACATGTGTTTTAGAGGATTTATCGATAGATAGCGTTAGTAATGTGAAAAAATGTCTCAAATGAAGTGTCAACTATGCCTCCTCTGTGTATTTCTTAAATCTTTGTTTGAAATGTTTAAAGAATATTGTCGTCTCGCTCACTCATGTGTTCTCCCTACAGGTATAACAGAGATAGAAGATAACGCATTCGACGGCGCTGCCAACATGCAAGAATTGTTGCTAGATGGCAACCATCTGGCAACCGTTACTGATAAAATGTTCTTCGGCTTGCACAGTCTTGTTACATTGTAAGTTATGTACAAAATAAACCAAAGCACATACAAAAAGGAAATGTACAGTGGCGTAAATCCGCGGTATTCACTTCTGGTAAAATTGCCTTCTTCATTGCAACGAAAACGCTTACAAATAACTTATTGGATAGCAGTAAGTGCAAACGAAGGGATAATAAAAAAACCTTTGTCGTGTATCACTAATTGACATTTTTCCATGCACATTTATAAGCTGTTGTATTGATTTTTGTTTCCGCTCGTTTCAAAATGTTAAAACGATTGTATTTTTTAAAATGGAACACTGACAGTTGTCCAAACTGTACAAAGACGAAGTTGTATAACCTCAAAAAATGTTTCTTTTCCTTCAAAAATATGCCTTAAATCTTAAATAGTTGTTATTTATTTTCCAGGTCCTTAGCTGAGAATAAAATTAAATGCATCACTCCCGGAGCTTTCGATCATCTAAACTTGCTGAAAACCCTGTAAGTGGAGAAGTTGGAGTTAGTTTTATTTATGTTTATTTATTTAAATCATATAAAATTAATTACAAATTTGTCAGTGACCAAAGAGATTTAAAAAACAAATAGAGATAGCAAAGTTTACACTTCAAAACATTTTTTACAAAATTACTAACGCCATCTATTAATAAATCCTCAAAACTACATACAATTGTGTTTAAATTAATTGTCAATAGATGTCGTTAAATAATATTTAAATGTTTATATTTCAATTTGGAACACTGTTTAGTTTATTTTCTAACAAAAGTGGAGCTTATTATAATTGTTGTAAAATGTTTTATAACAAGTCAACACGAGATGACTTATCTTGAAAACTGATACCTTTCAGAGAAAGTACCAGTGAAAAAAAATTCTTCACTGCCCCGTATTTCTTAAATTGGTGGCAAATAGTTATTGTAGTCAACCAAAATATTGTGTTTTCAGGTTTTATAAATTACTAACTATCTGTTAGCAATAAATATACCCTATGTTACTCAGTGATAACGTAGCTTCTTAATGGTAAAAGAATTTTTTAAATCGGTCCAGTAGATTTTGAGTTTTTTCAATACATACAAAAATACATTTTTTTTCTCTTCATATTAGTATAGATTATCCTGTTTGTCTTTAGGACGTTGTCGGGCAACCCTATCCACTGCAGCTGTCACGTGGGCTGGCTGGCGGGCTGGCTGCGCGCGCGCCGCCTCGCCCCCGCCGCCGCCTGCGCCTCGCCCGCAGCGCTGCGTGGCGCCAACATACCGCATCTAGAACTCACTGACTTTAAATGCACGGGTAAGTGTCTGATATTCATCAACTTCTCCCTAAGAGTCGGTACAGTATCTGCAGCTCCATACCTCTCTATCATATTTGTATACACACTGATAATAAAAACACTATCTGTTATTTACTTATGGTCTATTTAGACCTATGATTAGTAAAGTGGTCCCTGATCTAGTAGTTGTATTGAAAGACGCACACTTCTTGATGCAGCGCCATCTATCAAAGTATGGATGTAGTACAGCGCCATCTATTGAACGAGGCATTACAAGTATTAATAAAGGGCCATTTTTAAAAAAACAGATTTAGTACAGTGTCATCTCTTAAAGTATGGATAAATTAAAATATTGGATGTATTACAACGCCATCTTTTAATCGAGGCACACGTCTTAGTTTATTAGCGCCATCTATTAACGGTCTTTAACATTCCTAAATACTGGTTATTCTGTACAGCGGAAGACAAAGGATGTTTATCGGCGGAGTATTGTCCAGCGGCGTGCGTGTGCGCCGGCACTGTGGTGCGCTGCGCGCGCGCACAACTCACTTCGTTACCGAATAATATACCGAGACAGACTACTGAATTGTAAGTTGATACATCCTTTTACTAGCTTTCGCTCGCGAGTTTGTTCTCGTGAAATTAAAAAAAAAGCAAGTGTGTTCTTTCAGACTATGTCTATGCCACACATTCACACATCCATTCGGCCTTATATGCCACTAACTCCAACAAATATTCATATATCCATTTAGACTTGTATTTATAATTTTAGTAAGATTTTCTGACAAAAGTCTCCTTTCCCTATTATAAGCAAAGTATGGTAAGAGGAATTGACGGAGAAGTGGACGTATAGAAAGTGTATATTGATGCTGTCACCTCTGTCGTAAAGATAGGCAAGGTGTGCAATAAATGATGTTTCGGCAACGGTTACTTCGGTATTTCAAATTCAAGTTATTCGTTTGCTTGTTCTAAAAACATTAAATTACTAGTTGTTGCTTGCGACTTCGCTCGCATGAAATTAAAATATAATA
Source organism: Papilio polytes (assembly GCF_000836215.1). Classification (NCBI taxonomy): domain Eukaryota; kingdom Metazoa; phylum Arthropoda; class Insecta; order Lepidoptera; family Papilionidae; genus Papilio; species Papilio polytes. The sequence goes on from NW_013527248.1 coordinate 258,095, forward strand.
TGACTATCTGACTCACAGACAAATTACCTTTTTAATGGTGGAAGAATTTTTAAAATCGGCCTATTAGTTTTAGCGTGAATCAAATACATACAAAAATACAAATCATTCCTCTTTATAATATCAGTATAGATAAATAATTCGTTCTTTTTCAGGTATTTAGAATCAAATGAAATCACAAGTTTAGAGCCTGAACAAATCCGTCATCTCACGCAGCTGACGCGTCTAGATCTCTCCAACAACAAGATAGATGTACTCCACAATAATACATTCGACGGCCTCACCAAGTTGTCTACACTAATTGTCAGCTATAACAGGCTGAGATGTGTTCAGGTAACTTAAATAGTGTAACTTACTTCTTCACTTAAGTCTGTAGCAGTTCGAAGCCCACAAATTTAGATCCCTATGCATGCTGGAAGCCTAATTGAATTCCCTTTTCCTTTCCACTCCATTAATAAGGAAAGAGTGGAAAAGGTAAGTGAATTTGATGGTAGAGACGTACAGAAAGGGGAATTATCTTCTTTATGTGTATCTCCTCCGTCAGTTAAGGCAATGTATTTATAAATGCGGATGTCTGGGCAGTCGTTTTGCCATTCGTTATTTATATGGACTTTTTGTTTTTATTTGCCAGAGGGACGCCCTCAAAGGTCTAACGCAGCTCCGCGTGCTGTCTCTGCACGGGAACAACATCTCGATGCTGGCTGACGGCGTCTTCAGAGACCTGGAGTCGATCTCTCATGTGTAAGTTATATTTATGGTTTTACACATAATTAGTGTTATATATCCAAAATGTATTATAACTTTAAATTGACAAAATCTCTATTCTTATTGAAAAAACAAACCTACAAGAAAATAAGTCAAGATTACTACAGAATATAACAATAGATGGCGCTGTAACTCACTGCTTCAACCAGTAAAACATTTATTAAATTTGTTGTTTTGTTATGTGGATAATGGTGAAATTAACAAAACAGAAACTTGTGAAAATGCACTTTTATTGTACAAAGAGAAGTTACAAGCTGGGGATATCAAATAACAGCAATGTTGCCAATTAACATATTATGGTTGTTTTCTTAATTACCGTAACAAAATTATTAGATAGATGGAGCTGTAGATAACTTTATTCTAGCACTGATAGATGGAGCTGTAGCCAATTTTATTCCAGTACCGATAGATGGCGTTGTAATTAATTTATATCTAAAGCCTTATATTCCAGTGCGCTAGGCTCCAACCCGCTGTACTGCGACTGCGCCGCGCGCTGGCTCTCCGAGTGGGTGAAGAGCGCGGGCGAGTACGTGGAGGCGGGCATCGCCAAGTGCGCGGAGCCGCCGAGAATGCGAGACAAACTAGTACTTAGTACTGCTTCTAGTGCATTTGTTTGTACAGGTAATAATCCCATTCGCTTATTTATTTTATTGTTTATTTGAATAATCACCTACAATAGCGATAGACTTGCAAGATGCATGAAAACTGCCAGAATAATAAGGTGGATTTTACTATAACAGGGTGCTAATGAACTATCATAAATGCCTTAAATCCCTTCCCACCCTCTTATAAGGAAGGGATGGCAAGTAAAAGTGAATTTGTCAGTTGAGGAGACGCATAAGGAGAAATATCTTGCTATCTGCGTGTCTGTCGAGTAATGAACAACGCATCTACAATTGCGAATTCCTTAGTAGAGGTTAATTTGTCATTTTGACATTTACCACCTTATAATATAAAAAACTAACAAACATCCAAACTTTCTCATTTATAAGTACTATTATCAGTACCAACTAAAGGTATCTTTCTGTACTTAACTAATCAGAGAAAGCACCGAGTGAGGTAATATCGAAGTGCGACCGCTGCGTGCGGTCTCCGTGCGCCAATGGCGGCACGTGCAGCGCCACGCGCGCCGGCTTCGCGTGCGCCTGCGCGCGCGGCTTCCACGGCGACACCTGCCAGCAGCGCATCGACGCCTGCTACGGCGCGCCCTGCCGCCACGGCACCTGCACCCTGCTGGAGGAGGGGAGGTTCCAGTGAGTACACTCTACTCTACTCTAGGATGGTAACAAACAAGGAGATTCAAAAAATATATGGAGGAAGTTGACACTTCACTTGACACATTTTACACACGATCACTGACGCCATCTATTAACAAATCCTCAAAAAAAGGTGTATTTATATTTCATGACAGAGGATGGAGCTTATTATAATTTTGTAAACCATTTTAAACCAAGGAAGTTTTAGTAGATGTCTATCCAAAAGGCAGGGTACCTTTTGAAGATTAACCCGGATACCAAAATAAAAATATTAGCAATAAATATTTAATATTTTCACATAGTAAAGTCTTCGACTTCAGACGTATATGCCAGAGGAGTATAGTTCTTTACACCTTTTTACCCTTTTTGAAATATTGGGAATGGAAAGTTGAGTGCTAGGGGATGGGACGCATAGGGACATACATATGACAGTGAAATACTTTTTTAACCTTTTATTTTAAAGAGCAAATCTATTATGATATTTGTTTCACACTACTAAACATTGCCCTACCTCAAATTAGCCTTGTTTTTGTAGTTGCTCGTGTTCAGCGGGTTACACGGGGGTACGTTGCGAGGTGGACATAGACGACTGCGCTGGCCACATGTGTCAGAACAACGCCACCTGCATCGACCACCTGGAGGGGTACACATGTAAATGTGCTCCAGGGTACATGGGTGAGTATCACCTATACGTCCCCACTGAGGGGGAGTCTACCCTAAGTGATTAGGACAGTCAACTGCTTCACACATATCTTTGAATTTCTTCACCGATATGTACATAATTTTTTCCTTCACGGAATGTTTAGTAATAAAAAAATTATTATAATATAAGTAAGATATGTGGGAGGAGGTTTCTAAATGTTAAGGTAGAGCCCGCTTTAACATCTTCGCACTGTAGGGCCGGCTCGCCCCAGCAATACCACGACCACACAGAAAACAGGCGTGAAGTGGACGCAATTCCGCGTACAATCTGATGAGTGTGCTGGAGGCTTAATTTAAGTCCCTTTTTCTTTCGGATTGGATTAAGGAGAGGTATGGAAAGGGGAAATATTCTCTTTATGTGCATCTTCTGCGTCGATTAAAAGTAGGCAACGCATTCGCTGTTACGGATGTCTATGGGCAGTTGCTTCGCCATTTTGGCGAATTCTAATGGCCGCTTGCTCGTTTGCCACCTTATGAAATAAAAAAATCTCGTGTCCCAGGTGAGTTTTGCGAGACGAAGATCCCGTACTGCAGCGCGGAGTTCAACCCTTGCGAGAACGGTGCTACCTGCACCGACCACGGCAGCCACTACACCTGCAGCTGCCCGCGGGGGTACGCCGGCACCAACTGCACCCTCAACCCCGACGATTGCCTCGACCACATGTGCCAGGTATCACATACTTAGGTCCCAGAACCAGCTGCCAGCTATACTAAGTTATTCTAGGGCATCGATTCGACAGTGGTAGAGCCCGCTTTATGTTCGCAATGCGGGGCTCGCCTCTTTACATACCTCGATGATAGACGTGAAGTGGAAGCAATTCCGCGTACACTGTGATGAGTGTGTTGGAGGACTAGTTTCAGTCCCTTTTTCTTATAAGAATAGGATGGGAAGAGAAGTGGATTTGATGGAGGAGAGGTATAGGTAGGCAACGCATCCGCTATTGCGAATGTCTATGGGCTGTCGCTTCGCCATTTCGGCGGATTCAGCTGGCCGCTTGCTCGTTTGAGCGGGGCGAGGTTGTGTAAAGGCAGCTGTGTGCACAGAACGGCGCGACGTGCGTGGACGGTCTGGAGGAGTACCGCTGCGCGTGCGGCGCGGGCTACGCCGGCCGCTACTGCGAGGCGGCGCCGCACGCCGCGCTCGGCACCTCGCCCTGCGCGCACCACGACTGCCTGCACGGCGTCTGCTACCTGCCGCCACCTGCGGCCCTACAGGTATGTGCACTCCATTTGAGCTTTTATTTAAACAGATTTATACAAGGAAAACGTCTTAGAATAGATTTATTGAACTTTTAGTATAAGAAAAGGGTGGGGAATATTGGTTTTTAAGGTGAAGGACGTAGAGGCACAAACGGTATATGCATCTCCTTCGCTGATTATGGGTGATCGCTTCGCTAATCCAGCGAATTCAGGTGTCCGTAAACTTATTTACAATCTTGTTTAATAAAAAATAGTGTGAATTCTAGTAAATGAGTTTATTGAATTGTTGATCCCTCGAGTCGGATATTATCGAATATTACTTGATATTAGAGTAATTTAGAGTAAAATAACTTCTCAGGACGATATAATGATGGAGCGACCTCTACTGGGAGCGACCAATGACTACCTCTGCAAATGTGCGCCCGGCTACTCAGGTAAACATTTTTTTTATTTTCTTCTAAGTCTTTGCTAAATTACTTATGAAAGTAAATGTAAAATATAATCAATAAGTCACTTATATTGTTCTTGGATTAACTTATTATAATTAGTAAATACTATGGAAATTAGGAAACTCTACTAATGTTATAAAAAGAAAGACCCTAACAAAACCCTAACTACATTAAAACCTATATCCTATTTAATTACTACTTTACATAAAGGAAATAAATAAAGTAAACGTAAAATTAATGTTTTATTCTATTTTTTTTTTTTTTTTTTTTTTTTTTTTTTTTTTTTTTTTT
>NW_013527248.1:265934-287221 GCF_000836215.1 Papilio polytes
CATGTTATAAAAAAAAATATATATAAATGAGGGTATTTGCGGGACACTCACTTAGCGCGGTTGCTTAACGTTACGCGATCGCGGGAGTACTATTGATAACAACGCCATCTATTGTTCAGTGCAGTATAACTAATACATTACATTTTTAAGTTGTAATTAATACTGCAATTTGTATTGTTTTCAGGCCGTCTCTGTGAATACCTCACTTCCCTTACTTTCAATCACAACGACTCTCTCGTGGAGTTGGAGCCGTTGAGGACATCACCACAAGCTAATGTTACACTAGGTGAGTTAAAAATACGATTTTAAAGTATTTTTTGTCCAATTTTCCTAATTTTAGCGCTGATAGTTGCGGTAAAGACTTCTAACTAATAAGACATTAAAAAAATATAGATGAGGCAGTTTTTTTTCAAGGGTAACCACTTTAAAAGGTTTATTTATGGCCTTATTCGGTCGTAACATTATTAAAACTTCTTCCAGTGTTCAGCACCACTCAGCATCACGGAGTGTTACTGTACTTCGGTGAGAGCGAACATCTCGCTGTGGAACTCTTCAACGGCAGGATCAGGATCAGCTACGATGTTGGCAACCATCCTACTTCCACTATGTACAGGTAAATTGACCCACAGACAGACAGACAGACACGACACGACACGGCACGACACGACAAGACACGACACGACAAGTCACGACAAGATATGTCACGGTATGACAGATACGACACGACACGACACGACACGACAAGACACGACACGACAAGATATGACACGGCATGACAGATACGACACGACACGACAGACACGGCATGACAGAAACGACACCACACAACACGACACGACATGACACGACACGACAGGACACGACAAGACAAGACAAGACACGACACGACTCAAAAGTCACGACAAGACACGACACGACACGACAAAACAAGACACTACAAGACACGATAGGCACGCAAGACACGACACGACACGACAAGACATAAGCGTGTACACTAACTTAGATGGAGTTTATATGGTCCAGGAGGGATCAATTTTCCCCTAAAATTTGTGAAAAACAATTATTAATTAATTCAATAATAGTTTGCGATCAGTTTTAAAAGCATTCTCTCTAGAGTTAGTCACTTCAAAAAGTCCAATTGTTTCCGAGATTACAAGGAACAAACGCGGCTTGCTGACAGACAAAAATGCGATTTTCGTTATCAGCAACGCAAATATAAGGAAATCTGGAATATTTCTTTCAATATTACGTACAGACATAACAATTTTCTTAACTGTAAAACTAACTAATATTATAAATGGAAAATTTTAGATGTTTTCTTAGAGTTAACCTAAACTGTATAGTCTGGAACACATGCACTTTGTTTTTATTAATTCCGTAATTACAAAACCCTTGTTACAGTTTTGAGATGGTCTCCGATGGCTCTTACCATAAAGCGGAGTTACTTGCTGTCAAGAAGAACTTTACTTTAAAAGTGGACGACGGTCCTGCGAGATCTATCATTAATGAAGGTAATGAGTAGCCTTAGGGAAGATTTCTCTATCTCCTTTACTGTCCAGGTTTACCGAAATCTATACTATTATAATAAAGCGTAAACACACACTACTTTGTTGCAAGATGTCAGCGATTACAGCATATTTTTGAATAATTCTTTTTTTAATAAAAACCCCTACACTTACATGCTTTAGGCTATACATTTTCACGCCATTAAACTTAGGGGTAAATATTTTGTATAAAAACCCTAATGTGGGAAAGAGACCATAAGTTGCTGCCAACATCAAGGTAGCAAGATTGCCATCATTATGTCATTTTAACATTTGTTATTGATAATTTGACAAATGTGAACAATAAAATAAAAATTTTATAATTTCATGCGGATGAAGCCGCACGGGAACAGCTTGTTACTAATATTTTGTCTGGTATAAGATGTTTGTGATTTTTAAAGTTTTTGACAGAAAAAGTTCAGTTTGGTTTCCTTATGTAGATAATTTCGTAGTTAAGGGGGTTTAAAATTTATTATATACGACTCCAAGCGTTTCTCTATGGGCTATTTAACTATATTAGATATCAAAGAAAAAGTAATTATATTTTTGTTGAAATTTAAAACTCAAAAACTACTGGGACAATTTCAAATATTATTTCACCATTAAAAAGCTTTTTTATCAGTGAGTAACATAGGCTATTTTTTTTAATTTAACGCGGGCGAAGTCGCGAGCAACAGCTACGATAAAAAGCAAACTTCAGAATGCCAGTAACTTACGTAATGTTTCAGGTACTAAGGAGTATTTACGTCTAGACAGACCGATGTTCCTAGGCGGAGTTCCCGAAGATGTAGCTAAAGAAGCCTTTGGTAAATGGCATTTGAGGAACATCACTAGTTTTAAAGGTATTTTCTTTACATTCACAACCCTAATTTTATAAAACGAAAAGGACAGTAGATACATTCAACTTGTGAGAAAAGGAAGAAAATATGCAACTAAACAAGACAGAAGTGTAAAAGCTGTGAAACATATATCCATCTCTTTCATACTTATATAAACTATATCGTGCTATCTCTCAACTTGAAGACTAGCATATTTTAAACTTCAAAAGCTGTACGTGACATACGTTTATCTCTTTTATTTCTATGGCAATTCATATTGTTATCTCTTTCTAATTTAAAGCAATTTAACAATATTTTCTTTCCAACTAAGCTGTAAGCTTGTGCTACTCGACAATTCGAATCCTTGACAGCAAGATTACTTAAACCTTGGCGCTTATTTATATTATAAATAATTCGTCAGGTTGTTTGAAAGAGGCGTGGATAAACCACAAGCGTGTGGACTTCGTGAACGCGGCGCGCACACTGCGCACGGCGGCCGGCTGCGGCGGGGACGAGCCGCCCCCCGCGCCGCCGCCGCACGCGCTGCAGGAAGACGGCGCACACAAACCGGTAACATCGCATATCACACACACAACTATCGCACAACTGTCGTATCTTAGACCTAATCAGACATCTGCAAGTGCGCACCGTACTAGTACAATAGGCAATATGCATATGACGCCAAATTGTACCAAACTTTTTTTAAGTATACTTTATTACTATAAAACAATCCTGCGAAGATTTTTTTAATTATAATGTGATTTAGTGGCAAAATTTAATCATTAAAAAGTGTATTTTTTCAAATTCCCTCGCTAAGTTCTAAAACGCAAACTATTGGTCGAAGCAAGTGGCTTATCTAATATGGCGTCGCTTGTTGACAATACACAGTTCATTTACGTTAGTTTATATGGAAATACACTCTTGAAGTATTTTACTGTAAACACGATATCAAAACCAACTTTAAAATAAAAAATAATGAATAGAATTATTAATTACCACTTATTTGTACCAGGAATAATAAAAATGAATCGATTTTTTACTTTTTGACCTTGAGAAACTGTTGTGTTTTACGTCGAAGTGACATCTGAACGTATGTTATGAATGGAATAGACGATTGACGTCAATCGTCTCATGACAACTCCGGTCGCGTTTTAGTCGCTCGAAAATGGTCGTAGTATTATTTTATTATTTTTAGCTCAATGGTTGAATATTTTCGCGTCAAATTTTTTTTGTGGTTGTTTTATAAAAAGTAGAATCGTTTAAAAAAAGAAAAAAAAATACATGCATATTCCCTATTGGGAAAACCTACTAGTACACACTTTTAGTACCTTTAGTACTTCAGAGTTGTGAGAACACAATACCTGAATAGAATATAACGAGGGCAACAAGAGAGACAAGAGTCAAACATACGTTATTAGCGAAAATAAATTTCTGTTATAAATAATTTTATCCACTTTTGATTCTTATAACTGAAGGTTCATGCTTCAATCTAGCAAATATACAATCAAATCAAACAACGAAGAAGCGAACACCGATGTCGTGTAGTGTACTAAAAGTGCCAAATGTCCGAACAGAAACCGTTCGGTAACGTTACTTTTAGTACAGTGCCGAGTAACATATTTTTTAGTTCATCGTACGTGTACCAGCCAAGACAACTGTCGTGCGAATATCGATTTCGCAATTCGATTGTTTCGCACAACTAAAAATCGGGTGTTCACCTCCATATAAGCTCATGAATAAACAGTTGGAGGCCTAACTTTAGTCCCTTTCCCTTTTCACCCTTTTCTTATGAGGAAAGGATGGGAAGGAAAAGTGTATTTGACGGTGGAGACGCATAGGAAGTGTAAATGTCCTCTTTATGTGCGTCTCCTCCGTCAATTAAGGGTAGGCACACTGCAAATGCGGATGTTTGTGCAGCGGTCACTTTCCATTTCGGTGGATTCCGGCCGCTTGCTCGTTTGCCATCATATATTATAAAAAAAAGATGTGCGATTTAATCTATGGTGTGTACCCGCTGTAATACTACACTTAGGGCCTGCCCCACAACTGCCTGATAGAAATTCAGATAGCTTAAAAATGTTACTATTATACAGAATACCAAAATCTGATATTTCCATCATACTATTTTACACGTTGGATGGTTATCAGATAATTTACAAGAATTTGATAGGACTAACTCTTAGGGCCCGTCCCACAATGCTTGTAAATTATAAAAAATAAAGTATGTGATGGAAATATCGCATTTTGTTACAGTGACGTCACTTTTAAGCTATCTGAACCTCTACCTTTTTAATTAACTTTACAATTGTGTATACAGGACCCTTGTGTACCCAACCCGTGTGCTCGCGGGGGGCGCTGCGTGCGCGAGGAGGGCTCCGCCTCAGACTACACCTGCAAGTGCCGCGCCGGCACCGCGGGCGCGCAGTGCGAGCTGCGCACTGGCATCGGTATACACACTATATACCAAACAACACACCTAACAAAACGCAGTTACACCAACGAAACACACCTATTACAACATAATTACACCAACGAAACACGCCTATTAGAACATGATTGCACCTACAAAACACATCGAATGGAACACAATTACACCAACGAAATAGCCCTATCAGAACACAAGCTAAAGGAATGCACCTAACAGAACACATTTACATCAACGAAACACAGCTTCATTTCAACAACCAAGATGTCAAACGCACTTCTACCACTGAAATACAAGACAACTACGAAACACCTGCATTTTTCACACAAAACAGTCTAACTATAAGACATTATTTTTCGATTATTGTTATTAGTTACTCCGTTTTTAATTTAAAATATTGTATTCCAGGAGGCGCTCCGAGTATAGCTCTAAACAAGCCGCCAATACGTAAAATGATCAGCAACGTGCAAGCATCGCCAGGTAACTACACATATTTATTACATCAAATCTAGTCATCATCATCTCCTCTGCCTTATCCTACTCTCGGCGCAACAGGTTTTTGTCCTCCTTAACTCTATCATACGTCATCTCGGTCACTCTCTTCTTGATGTCACCTTTCACACTATCCATCTCTTTCTATGTCTACCTCTTCCGATGTACTCATAACTAACGTTCTCCTTGTTACATGATTCATCTCTCCTCATAGCATATCCATACCACTCTCACCTTTTACTCCTGTTAACTACTGTTTACAATTTATATATCGATTATCTGTTTGAATTCCATTGGTTTTTTTCCTTTTTGTTATGTTTATTTAAATATTTTTCAATTATACTGATATTATATTTTTCACGCTAATACATAAGGTCCTTTCGATCGACGAAGAAACACAGCAAGAACCATCGCAGGTATTGTTATTATATGTTGTTAGTTAAACAAAAAAACATTAGTTTTAAATTACGAAGTTGTGTTGTGTTTTAAATAAAGACTTTTAAATAATATATAGACGAGGCAGTCAACAATTCTACCGGTATTTTCTTTGAAATCAGTTGTCAAGTTAAGCTACCACGTGTATTGTAATAAAACATTTTACAATTATAATAAAATCCATCTTTCGTTAAAAAAACTAAATAGTGTTGCATACATAATATGACACCTATTGGCAATTTAAAATAATAAGATTATGTGATAATGTCTCGTATGTGATGTCAACTATGCCTCGTCTATATATTTGTATATCTTTAATTTTAAATAACGTGCGACTCAATGACATTTATCTGTCAAAAATCATTTAAAACATACAGATTAAAAATAGAATTACCCGCCATAAATCTGATGCCCAATGTTTTTTTTATTAGACCGAATGAAACGAATTAAACAACCCAATGGGAAAAGTATTGATTAATAATATTATTGATAATATATATGTCGGCTTGAGCTAGCACGATGTCAGAATTAATAGTACTCGAGATGACATGTGGGCGGCCATGGGTAAAGTCGGATGTCAGGGATACATTCACAATACTCCTCAGTCAGGATATCATCGACCTACCAAGCTCATATCGTTCAAACAATGTTCTCGCAACGATCCCTATTTTCAGAATAACCTAAGTTCTTTCAAAAGTCGCTTGGCGGCGCTCGTGTTCTAATTATGACTTTAATTGAAATTGATTTCTTCTGATTGCGACATATATTTAACTTGAAAGACATTTTTTTAATGTATTTTCTTTACCATCTCTATTATTCTATTTGAAAATATGTCCCAATTGTCAACATGTTCAAAGATCGTAAAATTATACAATTTTAATTGACCTCGAAGTATCGACTAAATTACAATTTTTATATAAATCTAAACTACGATTTCTAGACGTTTATTTTAAAAAGTTTACGCCTTTTAAAAAAAAAAAACTTCAGAAAAATTATATCAGACTAATATTATAAATGTTTGTTAGAGTTACCTAAATTTCCGAACGGATCTCAATTTGTCATAGATTAGAGAACACATAGACTATTTTTTTTTTTAATAGAATCGGAATCGTAGGCGTTAGTTAATATTATGAATTTTATATACAGATGACACGACTGTATTTTTTGTGGATACTGTCGAGGAGACACTGAATGCGGCAGATTTTGATGGAATAAGTACAGTATCAAAAAAAATTAAAACAACTAACTTTAGAGTGAAACTAAATAACTGAAATTAAAAGTGTAACTAAAAATGTATTTAATTCACAAATAATTTGTCCAGTTTGTATTAAAATTTAGACGTTTAAGTAGATTTTTATTTCTTATTCGTATCTAATATTAATTTAAAACTTTCATTCGAAATCTCGAAATATAACCTCACATTTTCATATAAATATCCTACATATGGTTATGTCAGAATATTTAATATAAAAAACATTTTTTAAAGAATAAATAATAGTTTAAAACTTAATTAAATGTTTTGTTTTCAATAAACAATTTCAAATTCCCGCGAAAACACGAAAATCATGGCGTCTTCAGTGACGTCACTTTTACTACAGAGTAAAATTGTATAGTACTGAATTCTCTATTGCGGTACTGAATGCTTGACGGAATGTTTGGTTTTTAAATGGTTTATTGTGCAATATCACAGAATTTATAATAATATAAGACCAGTATCCGCGCTGTAAGATCACTTCGTCGCCTAATCTTTGGTTCTGACGTATACGAGTGTTGCCAGCATCTCCCCAACACAATGTCACTGAAGGCTTGTCGTTTCGTGTTTACGTTTTTGGACGAAAACTGCAAAAAAATATTGTTAATTTTTATATATTCCAATAATAATCATTTTTTTGTGTCATTTTGTTTAAAATTTCAGTAGAAAACAAGTTAATTCTGTTATTTTTTTTATCCAACAGTATTACGAGGCAGGGCCTTGGTGTCAAACGCTGGGGATATATTATGTCCATCCTCTGATATCAATGCAATGGACCATAACGATATTCTCAAATGTATTAAGAAATTAATAAATAAAAGCAAGAAAATAAGAATAAATGGTACACTTATATGTTAGTACATATAGTGGTAAAATGCACGTCACTTCAATTGTAATTTTGGCACACTTTTCACTTTTTTGTGGGGTTTTGTTTCTGTAATAACGGTTATTTTGAATTTAAATTGAATGATACTTCATACTATTATAAATGCGAAAATTTTGATGGATGTATGTTCGAGTTTGTAGCCTAAACGACTGAACGGATCTCGATGAAATTTGGCAAAGATGTAGAGGATACCCTGGAAGAACATATAGTCTACTCGCTTTTGTTTTTTTTTTGATTCCACGCGGAAGGAATCGCGGGCGAAAGCTAATAAATGCGAAATTTTGATAGATGTATGTTCGAGTTTGTAGCCTAAACGACTGAACGGATCTCGATGAAATTTGGCAAAGATGTAGAGGATATCCTGGAAGAACACATAGTCTACTCTTTTTTGTTTTTTTTTTAATTCCGCGCGGACGTAGTCGCGGGCGAAAGTTAGTATTAATATATGTATTCACATAAAGCTGTTATTAATTTAGATATAGTATTTAGAAACTGTTAAATAGTGTATTTTTAATTATTATTTATTGTACCTTCTAGGCTCTTTCTTTAATCAATGTTTTGTTTATATTAACAATATTTTTGTAACAACGCCATCTATCGTCACAGTATTTAAATGGATATTAACTAAAATTGTAGCTAAATTGTTATGTATGTTTATTTTATTGTTTTTTTTTGCAGCATCTCCAGGTCACAAGTTATCAGGTGAGCAGTCGACTGCGCAGACATCGCCAGCTCCCGGAGGCTGTAGGAAGGTAGGCATTTAATTATATGTTACTCTAATGTTATATTCTGTGGATGTTTACTAGAATTTCCATAAAATTGAGTAGAAATTTCGCAATATTTATGAATGCTTTCTTTGCCAATCACTAAGATCTGTGCACTTTCCCTAGTAAAATAAAGCCATCTTTTCCTTCCCATCCTTATCTCTTAAGAAAAGGGACTAATTATGCTTGGATTCTTACAAGATTCGTTTGTATACTAGGAGGCGACACGTGACACAGTAAGTGAGGGTAACTGCCGCAGCCGGCGCGCGGTGCGCGGGGCTCGCTGCGCTTCGCGCCCGGACACTCGCGCCTGCGGCAAGGGACAGTGTTGCCAGCCAAAACGCACTAAGAAGAGGAAGGTACTACAATTTAGATTATTACAACAGAAAAGAAACAACAAACAACAGTGGTAGAGCCCGCTTTAACATCTTAGCACGAATGGGCCGGCTCGACCAGACAGAAAACAGGTGTGAAGTGGAAGCAATTCCGCGTTTCGTCTGATGAGTGTGGTGCCGGTGGCCTTAAGTCCTTTTCCCTTACCACCCTTTTGTTAAGAGGAAAAGATGGGAAGGAAAAGTGGATTTGACTGTGGAGGAGACGCATAGGAAGGGGAAATGTCCTCTTTATGTGCATCTCCTCCGTCAATAATGGTAGGCAGCGCTGCAATTGCGGATGTTTGTGCAGCGGTCGCTTTCCATTTCGGTGGATTCAGGCCGCTTGCGAGTTTGCCAACTTATATTATAAAAAAAAACTTTTAACAAAATAAATGTTATCAAAAATACGTAATGTTATTGACAGCTAGACTTTTATAGTATGTTAGTGTGGTCAGCTTTCTTTGTTAATTTCCACTTTAACTTGCAACACATTCGAGGATGTTCACTTCCTACAATAATTCCCATGTCGTTTGACATCAGGCCAAGGTATTGTTTTTAAAATATTCGCTATATCTAATATCTATACTAATCTTATAAAGATGCAAGATTTGTATTTCTTGAAATAACTCAAAAACTACTGGGCGTATTTCAAAAATTCTATCTCTAAAAAAAACTACATTATAAGTGAGTAACGTTGAATTCAACTAACGGTAATTATAATTCTGATAGCGACTGTCATATTCGATTATATAAAATGTTTGATTTTACATGGGAAGTGAATATAATTCCTTAACTATATTAAATTCTTGTTTCAGATCCGTCTGGTCTGTGACGACGGCACTCGCTACACCAAAGAAATCGAAATAGTGCGTAAATGTGCTTGCGGGAAGAAATGCGGCAGGACCTCGCCCTTCCTGCTCTAAGCAGGACCACTACCTGTCGTGGTCCTAACGTGGTCCTAACGTGGTCCTACCGTGGTCCTGACGTGGTCCTACCGTGGTCCTGACGTGGTCCTACCGTGGTCCTAGCGTGGTCCTATCGTGGTCCTAATGTACTCAACATAACCCCATTCATCCTCTTCTAATTCATATAGCATTTCGCTTATCATAGAAATTTCAACGAAATTATCAATAGACAATAAATTTTTAAATATTAACTGTAAATTGACATAACGATATTTCAAAAATGGCGGATTTCATATTAAAATATTTATCTGCTTTATTTTCAATAAAACATTATTTTTGACTTAATCTAACCTCTTGTTGTCAAAAACGCGCCATTTTTTTAGATTTAGATATAAAGGAAAGTAGCTTCGGCCTAAACTAATAGAAATGTAGATTAAATAAAACTTAATTGTAAACCGAATTAACAACATATATAATATCCTTCGTTAGACAAAACCTAGTCCTTGCAACGTATTTTTAGTGTTTTAACATATAACAGTTATAAAAAAACTAAACATCAAGATATTAACAAAATAAAACTGAATTTGTTTTAGTCGTAGTTCGTAAAATAACGATACAAATTTTGTTCAACTGGTTTTTAAAACAGAAATAATTATAGTACAATTAAATATAATTTCTTACTTTTTTAATATTTCCAAAAAATTACTTAAAATTATTTTATATCAGAGGCTATCGATAATTTTTTTGGCGGGTTTTCTAAATGTCAAACTGTTTTTTTAATCTACAATCAGTCTGTTTCCAGCCAGGATTTTTATTTTTTAAGTATTTATATTAAAAATAAAAAAATAGCCGATTTTTCGTGACAAAATACTTTGGATGTGTTCATTTATAATAATATATTTATTCTGAGTAGATAACTAAGGGATATTCTGTTATGCTTAAGTTTTTCTAAGAATCTTATGTCGAAATCTTTAGGTGTAATCACTGATCTGTATAAATGGATATGCTTGGGACAGCTTGTTTTTTCTGATTAAAACGTGCCTATTGATGTTATTAATGATACAACAGTTAATTTTATTTCATTTATTGAATCCTTGTTATCAACCAAAAACTTATTTTATGGAATATAATATTCATAATATATTTAGTTCCACATCTAGCTTAAAAACTATATTAGAGTTGATCGCGCCAAAATTACAAAATAGTCACAAAATACATATCCTATCCATTTATAGAGGTCAATGTATTGTTGAGATTTTTATTTATAATCTATCTTGCCATGAAGAGGTAATTGCAGCTAATATTTTTAGGTTATTTTATTGTAAGGCAACTTATTTATGTTTAAAAATCGATCCGACTGAGAATCATTTGTATAAAACTCATGGAATTAGTTATTTATTGCATTTTTTGCTAGATTCAGGCTTTTAGGCTTTATTGTGTAAATTAGTAGGTCTAAGTGGAATATAGGTTAAACAATGTAGTATTATAGATATATTTGACATTTTTTGTACGCATTCCGTGTTTTTTTTTTTAAATCCTACCGCTTTGGTAGTTTTCATGCTTGTGAACGCATCTACCTAAATATGTAAATGGACAGTATTAATGTTTATTTAAATAAAAAATCTGTCAGAATTAAGCATTTTAACTCCGGAATGTTGCGAATTCCTGCGTTTATTCAGCTTTTCTGACGGATTTTTCTCGAATTGTATAATTATGTTATCAGCTTTAAATTACGTAGCAATAGAATGTTGCAAATGGACGCCGATGACAGCGCTTTTTTAATAAATAAAAAGTAATTATTGTCTATGAACTTTATAATTTATTTGATGTAATAAAAGATGTTAGTAATTTTATGGTTTTTATTTTTAATTACACTCCACTCAACAAAAGTTACATATATTCGAGAAAACACGTCTTTTTGACCGACTTCTCAAAAGAAGGAGGTACTCAATTCGTCTGTATGTATTTTTATGTGTGTTACGGCATAACTCCGCCGCTAGTTGACCGATTTTGATAATTCTTTTTTATCTGAAAGGTAATGCTTGCAGGTTTTTGATTTTTGGAGTCAAAGACTACGACGTAGTTAAATAGATTAGCACAAAATTGCGCGTCGAAATATGGGGTCTTTTTTGCTATCTTTGCTTACGTAGCCTAAACTATAACACTTACATAAAAATGATGTATGGAAGAATTATAGCCCTTTAAATTTGCTAAATAAAAGTCCGCGCATAGCGATAGCATATATCTATCTATTATTAAACATTAAATTTGTGTTTTTATACAGGGTTATTGGTATTTTGACGTATTCCCGTTAGATGATAGAGGTCATTTGTGATAATTGTGACCCCTATATGTATACAAAAGTTAACCATTTTCGAGTAATCATGATTTTTAGAATCTTTCAAAATAAGTCAAAAAATTTATTTCAGTAATTACTTTATTTCTTCACCTTTATAAAAAACGATTAACTATCGATTAATTTACAATACTAACATCTGTACCCAAAGATCTGATAAGACCCAAAGAGCATATAAAATAAGAGTCGGGACTCGTTCCTTTTTTAATCTGTTTCTAATTAACATACGAAAACGCGGGAAAAACATACGGAGAATAAAAGGAGGATAAAAAAGGAGAATACGTCTAATTACTAACCCTGTGTACTTCGAGATAAAACGACTTTTTAAGTAATTTCTAAAGGTTTTAAAACTGAAAATTGTTAACGTTAAACACCGATAGAAAAAAAAAATCGTAAAATACATTTGGTCGTAATTTGTTTATTGTTACTATACGTATAGAAAATAAGTTTTATTCAATTCTGTACAAGTTACATAATTCCTTACAAGGTATATTTGTCCCACTGTCCCAGCGCCAGTTCTACAGTAGTCTTGGGCTTAATCGGACATCTGCAAGTGCGCACCGTACTAGTACAATTGGAAAAAAGTACTAGTACACACTTTTAGTACCTTTAGTACTTCAGATTTGTGAAAACACAATACATGAATAGAATATAACGGGGGTATAAATTATTAGCGAAAATAAATATAGTTATGAATAATTTTATCCACTTTTGATTCTCATTATCGAAGGAGGATGCTTCAATCTGACAAAAACGCGAACACCGATATCGTGTAGTGTACTAAAAGTACTAAATGTCCGATTAACAGAAGCCGTTCGGTAACGTTACTTTTAGTACAGTGCCGAGTAACATTACTTTTTAGTACATCGTACGTGTACCACCCAAGACTATTCTACAGCGCCGTGCCGGTCACGAATAAAGTAAGTCAGAATGGTCGGCGGCGAGAAAAAGTAGTTTGAATATGACGATATGTTGAGGTCATAGGTGACCCACAAGGCGCTATGATATAGGAAGGGTGAGGTCACCGGTGACCCCCATACCGTTTAACGTGTTAACTATATTAACTTCATATTTATATGCTCTTAGTGAGAGTCAAAATGGCGGGTGTACCATCGCGAATTAAATTATACCACTTACTAAAAAAATGTACTTAAAATGTACTATTTAGTACCTCGCTCAACAAAATTGTACTTCTCTAGAAGGTACAATTTTCTGGCAGGTATTTTATTTCGGGTGGTCGAAGTTTCAGGTAACAAAAAAAACAGCGAAATAAATTAAAATAAACTTTATTTAATCAATATTGATCGTACTTTATCAAATCTCTTAATTCCCCTCACATTTATAATACAATTTACAATAACGAGTTCTTCATCCAAGAAACAAACAGACAAACAATTCGTCGATTTCGATCGTTTCATTTTCTTTTTGACCGACTTCCCAAAAGGAGGTACTCAATTCGTCTGTATGTTTTTTTTATGTGTTACGGCATAACTCCGCCGCTAGTGGACCGATTTTGATAATTCTTTTTTTATCCGAACGTCATCTTGCAGGTGGGCCCCATTTTTTTGTTTGATTTTTTTCTAATTTCATTTTCTATACATAATTCGATTTATATAAAAAATATGCAGACAATTTGAGTACCTCCTTTTTTTTAGGAAGTCTGTCAAAAAAGAAATTTTTCAATATTCTCTGAATATTTGATTATTTTAAAAAGTTACTGTTTAAAATATTTTTAACTTAAAGCTTGTTGGAGTTTCGCCTTTAATCCGTATAAAAATATTATTAACAGTAGACTATTATTAATAATAATAATCAAAATTTGAGGAAAATAATAAAAAATCACATTTTTATTGTCATTTTGCTGATATTTTTGTATGTATTGAAATAACTAAAAAACTGCCGATTTTAAAAATTCTTTCACCGTTAAAAAATATCTGTGAGTAACATAGGCTATATTTATTACTTTTTTAATTTCACGCAAGCGAAGTCGCAAGCAACACCTAGTTAAATATAATAGACGAAATGTTGTTGCCGTTTTGTAGAAATTCGACTTTCATTCATAGGCTTTTTTTTATTATAATATCATGCATTTCTTCATATATCATAATTGTATATCACATACATTTCCTCGCTTTATTTTGCAGTTTTCACATACTTATATAAAAATTGTCTGTCTGTCTGTATCATGATTGTTTTCTAATACTGCCTACATTATTGTATAAAACATTCGTTAACCTTTTCAGGAATTTCATATATGTACTTAATAATAAATAACTCATTACAACTACCTAATATAGGGTAGACAGAAAAACAAATATACGAATTAAAAAACTATTTATAAATACATTTAATTGACAACTTTGAATACAGAAGATCGAAATATAAAATTGTGATGATTCTTTTGTCAGTTCGGCCAACATTTGTCGAATATTTGATCAAATATTTGTCGAATATTTTAAACATTTAAAGCTAAATAAGATATTAAAAGAAATTTAAAGCCTCGCTTTATTG
Source organism: Papilio polytes (assembly GCF_000836215.1). Lineage (NCBI taxonomy): Eukaryota > Metazoa > Arthropoda > Insecta > Lepidoptera > Papilionidae > Papilio > Papilio polytes. Next base: position 280,697 of record NW_013527248.1, read on the forward strand.
CAGAAATGTCATCATCATCTCCCCTGCCTTATCCTACTCCCGTAGGGTCGGCGCTCCGGGTTTTCGTCCTCCAAAGCACTCTATCATCCGTCATCTCAGTCATCACTCCCTTCTTGATCATGTCACCTTTCACGCAATACTTCTCTTTCTATGTCTACCTCTACCGGTGTACCTCCACACTCATAACTAACGTCCTTCTTGTTACATGCGATTCATTCCTTCTCATAACATGCCCATACCACTCCTTACCTTCTCAACCACTGGGGCTACTTTCAAACTTCCTCTAATATACTCATTTCGTATCTTATCCATTCATGTTACATCCATCTTAACATTCGCATTTCTGTCACATGTATTCTCCTTTCATCCGTCCCTTTGTCCCAACATTCAGATACATCATGACAGGTCTTACGACAGCCTTGTAAGTTTTCCCCTATATTTTAAGGGGAATACGAGGGTCCCATATCACACCTGTAACCTATATTATTGCAGAAATGTATATTTATATAATACTAAATTTCTTAAATTGGAAAAGAATTTCATATTCTTCCATATTAAACATTAAGTGTAAAGAAAAATAATTTAAAGTCCATCCACACTCAGAGATTAGCCCTTAGCGACGATTTACTGCGATTTAAAGAATTCAATTGAAATGAGAAATGTATGGAAATGTATGAAATTATAAAATTTCTTGGAAATGTGTGAGATATAACATATTATAGTAAGAAATGTATGAAATATATGTTTACTGTAAAAATATAATGAATTATAATTTGTAACTGCAATTAATCTGAAATAATTTCACACATTTCCGGGAGTTTATAGGAATCACATACATTTCCTAGGAATTGTGTACAATGACGGAATTCGTACATTTCCTTTAACATTATTTTGTAAAAATTACGTGTTTAATTTTAATATAAATTATAACAAACATATAAAAAAGCTAAGCTATTTAGACAAGTTTTAAATTTCTCATTTCTCTTGAATACTTTAGTTTCAATTACTAACTAACTTAACAAATAAAAATATTATAATAAAAATATATAATTTAATATGAATAGTCAATTATATTTACTTACTAATCTAGATAATATATACAAGACAATTAATTTCGCAAATATTCCCACTGGGTACCTAACACGAAAATTTTCAAGATCAAATCATCAAATTTACGTGAGAATTTATTGATTTTACGCGTATTTTAAATCCCATATAAATAGTCAATATTATTGATATCTCAAAAATTTTCGTGTCAGACCCTCTTAAAAATACAAATGTATTTTTAAAAGCTCATATACCAATAACTATATAGGTTTTTTTATCTCTTTTACTCCTTTTAACAAGAATAGAGACAAATCACTTGAATTCTAAACTACCTTCTCGGGTAGTTGTAAGTCACTACCTCTTTGGGTAGTCACTTATCTATAATGTTATAAAGAGGAAAGATTTGTTTTTTTGTATATTGAAATAACTCGAAAACTACTCGGGATAATTTAAAAAATCCTTTTACCGTTAGAAAAGTATTTCATCTGTGAGTAACATGGGCTATATTTTTTAATATCACGCGGGCGAAGTCGCTAGCAACAGCTAGTACTGTTATGAAGGGGAAACATTTGTATTTTTGTATATTGAAATAACTCAAAAACTAATGGGCCGATTTTTTAAATTCTTTCACCGTTAGAAAGATAATTTATCTGTGAGTAACATAGTATTTTAGTTTTTTAATTCCACGCAAAGTCGCGAGCAACAGTATGTTATATTCATGGGTATTCATGTATTCGGGTAGTATCCATTTCCCTCATTTCGAAGTACAGTAGAACCTCGATAAGTTAAAGTGCAAGGGAAATACAAAATACTTTAAGTTATAAAGGTTTTAAGTTATCAAGGGTCTATGTTGTAGGGATTTTGGGCTCTGATGGGAAGGGAACATATTTTTTGAAGTTATAGGGGTTTTTAAGTTACCGAGGTTCTGCTGTATTTGTTGTCACCTCTTTAGGTAGTGGATATAGACGGACCATATAAAATTTAGACCAAAACTTAGGTTTTCTGTTGAAAAACATAGCCTATTTTAACCACTATCTCTTCAGGTAGTATTTTCTATCCAGATCTTCAATATTTTATATAAATTAACTACCTCGACAGGTAGTAGTTTAGGAACCATGTTTATTCAGTAGATGGGTATAAAGTACTACCTCTAAAGGTATCTTCTCTCTAGGTTTTTAATATTTAAATCGTAGTTTGATGCCTACCTTGAAATGTAGTGGCTATAATTTAGTAATAATCGAGTTTAGTTATTTAGTAAATTAGACGGATATAAGGACTACCTCTACAGGTAGGAAATATACAAATTTTACTTATAACCGTAGTTAGTAGTTAGTAGTTGTATACTACCTTGTCAGGTAGTGGCTATAAATAGGTTTTAATACCGTGTACACAGATTTTAGTATAATATGCGGCATATTTTCAGTTATAACCACTACCTCTTGGGGTAGAAAATTTATTTATTATCGCTATCTGTAAGGGTAGTTGTACCTTTTGATTACTACCTCTTAGGGTACCTTCAATTTATGACCACTACCTCTAAGGATAGTGTTACTTTAAATCTACTTAACTACCTGTGGGGGTGGTATTACCATTACGCCTTCTACCTTTAGTGGTAGTCCCGTACCCCGAGAGGTAGGCATGTACACTGTTCAGACGGGGTAGGCAGGGCTAGCAGTACCCCAGTGTACCGCGAGAGGTAGCTGTATGCACGATGCAGGTGATGCAGATGGGGTAGGCAGGGCTAGCAGTTCTGCAGTGTACCCCGCGAGGTGTAAGCCCGCTGCAGGTAATGCAGACAGGGTAGGCAGGGCTAGCAATGCGGTAGATAGACGTCAGGCTCGAGGCGACGCACGCGCACGCGCTGCCGGTAGTGGTATTCCTTGAGGAAGGCTCGAAGACGCGCCGGTAGAGGGAGCTGTTCCACACCTGGGAGATAAGTTACACTTAGAGATGTTAAAAGTAAATGGTCCTTCGAGTCGGAACGAGAAATTCTGTTTATTAACACAACCTTTGAGGTCAGAAAGTTTCCTTTGTTAATTTAATTATTTGACTTGCAAAGTTTCTTAAATGATCCTTTGAGTCGTAAGTTTCTTAAATGGTCTTTAAGAAAAAAGTCTATTAAAAGGTTTTTAAACTACAGAATTCATGCAATAGTTGAAGTCATACTGTATCCTACATAGGGACCGTCCATATATTACGTCACTCTAAATTAGGGGGGGGGGGTTGGTCTGCGGATGACGGTAAATGATAGATAGGAGGGGGGCGTGAATTGACGTCATTCTTATTTATTTATTTATAGTTTATTGTTCACGTACAAAAAGATAATCATATAATACCCTATTATTCTCAAATCTGCAATGTTTTAATTTCGTCAAACTGGTAATGACGTCAATTTTGGGAGAAGGGGGGGGGGTGTCATTAAGAAATGACGATAGTATGATTGTAAGGGGGGGGGAGGTCTAAAGTCTGAAAAAATCGATGACGTAATTTATGGACGCCCCTTATGAGTCAGAATAAATGGTCCTTCGAGTCAGATTTTATTCGATTAAAATCACTTTAAACTATAATATTAAAGTGTGTTTTTACAGTGGTAGTGCCCGCTTTAACATCTTAGCACTGCAGGGCTCGCCCCCAGCAATACCACGACCACACAAGACAGGCGGGAAATGGAAGCAATTCCGTATACAGTCTGATGAGTGTGGTGCCGGAGGCCTAATTTAAGTCCCTTTCTCTTTACCACCCTTTTCTTATAAGGAGAGGTTGGGAAGGGGAAGTGGATTAAACGGTGGAGGAGATGCATAGGAAGGGGAAACATCCTCTTTATGTGCGTCTCCTCCGTCGTATAAGGGTAGGCAACGCATCTGCAATTGCGGATGTCTAAGGGCAGCGGTTCGCCATTTTGGCGGATTCTAGTGGCCGCTTGCTCGTTTGCCACCTTATGTTATAAAAAAAAGTGTATGGTGTGTATGGTGTGTATGGTGTGTGTGGTTGTTTACCATCGTATGTGGTGTGCGAGACGATGACGGCGCGTGCGAGTTGCTGCAGAGAGAAGGTATCTGTACGGGGCAGCGGCGCTGTTAGCATCGGCTCGAAGAACATCACACACGCTGGGTCCTGGAATACATTACTAATATTAAAAATGCGAAAGTTTAAATGGATGTATGGATATTATAATTTGTATCTTAACTGCTGAAAGGATCTCGATGATTGTCATAGATGTAGAGGAGAACACTTAGGATACTTACTATTGTTTTTCTAATAAAATGCGGACGGAGCCGCTGGTAAAAGCTAGTATCTTATAATATTCAATAACACAGTAGGATAAAGGGTATTTTAGGTACGAGTGATTGCTTTAGTTTTATTGTAGTTATGTTGTAATATAGTTGTGTTATGTTGTCAGTTTTATGGTTGTATCTAGCATCAACGCATGTAATGACAACAACGGGTATATTATGTTTTTTTTTATGTTTGTTAAGCTAGCACTTGACCACGATGCCACTTAAGAGTGTAATTTAGTTGTGTTGTAGTTATGTTGTTGTTGTGTTAAGACAGAGTTATAGTTGTGTTGTGTTGTGATGTAGTTTTGTTATGTTGTTTTATGGTTGTACCTAACACCTTGAATGTGGTGACGATAACGGGTATATTAAGTTTTTTTTTATATTTGTTAAGCTAGCGCTTGACCACGATGCCACCTAAGAGTGTAATTTAGTTGTGAAGTATTTGTGTTGAGACATAGTTGGTTTGTAGTTGTGTTGTAGTTTTGTTGTGACATAGTTGTGTTGTATTTGCGTTGTGTTGTGACATAGTTGTGAAGTATTTGTGTTGTAGTTGTGTTGAGACATAGTTGGTTTGTAGTTGTGTTGTAGTTGCGTTGTGACATAGTTGGTTTGTAGTTGTGTTGAGACATAGTTGGTTTGTAGTTGTGTTGTAGTTGCGTTGTGACATAGTTGGTTTGTAGTTGTGTTGTTGTTTTGTTGTGACATAATTGTGTTGTAGTTGCGTTATGTTCTAACATAGTTGTGTTGTTGTTATGATGTAGTTGTGTTGCGACAAAGTTGTGTTGTAGTTGTGTTGAGACATAGTTGTGTTGTTGTACGGTTGTACCTTGTAATGTTCGATGAGTCCAGTGACGGTGGCGGCGGCGAACACCGCGGGGTCGTGCGAGTCGAAGCTGAACCTGTGCTGGTAGTGCTCGATGCGCGCGTGCAGAGAACGACCGTATTTACGGAACGACACTGAGAATAAATGCTCCTCTTGCGCTGAATCACGCAACAGGAATGTACCTGGAACATTTAAATTTATTAAATACCAGCTGTTCCCAAGCGGCTTAATCCGCATGAAATTATAACAAACATATTGTTTACATTTGTCAAATTATCAATAGCAAATATCAAAATGACATGACATGGCAATCTTGCTTCTTTGATGTTGGCAGCAACTTATGGTCTCTTTCCCACATTAGGGTTTATATCCAAAATGTTTACCTCCTAAATTTAATGGCGTTAATATAGCCTAAAGCGTGACGTAAGTGTAGGGATTTTTATTAAAAAAATAATTATTCAAAAATATGCTGTAATTGTTGACATCTTAGGCTACAAAGTGTGTGTTTACGCTTTATTATAATAGTATAGATGATTATATAAAAAAACACAATATTATAGACAATAAGGGATGCTGGCGATGCAAAAAGGTATTATAATGCAGGGGTTGCCAACCACGCTCAAAATTCAATGTATTTATTTCGCATACGTTACCAACAGTAATTTGGTAGTTGACAAATAAATGGAAATTGTAAATCAGACCATAAAAAACTAATTTAAAGAAAATATACAAAAATCACAACTTCGATATCAGCAGTTATATTAAATTAAACATTTAATTATTTTTTTTTAATTCACCATCAACTAGCTTTAGCCGGCGACTCCATCTGTGCGACATTAAAAAAACATGTCATGGTTTCTCAGTAAAAATATATTTTATTAGACTTTGTATTCTAAATTGCTTGCTTTTGTTGTTTTGTCAGCGGTAGAAGTCGCGGGCTACAGCCAGTATATGTGTGTGTCACCTTCGGGCTTGTTGTCGAGCAGGCGCTCCGCCTCGTAGCGGTCCATCTTGCCCCAGTAGAAGGAGCAGGCCGTGATCTCCTGCAGGTCCGGCACCAGGCAGTGGATGTAGTCTACCTGCATATCGGACAGGTTCATGGTTATTGAATTTTTTGTTGTAGTGTTATGGTTGTTGTTTTATGGTTGTTGAGTTTGATGGTTGTGTTGTTTATTGGTTGTTGAGTTTTATGGTTGTGTTGCTTATTGTTTGTTGAGTTTTATGGTTGTGTTGTTTATTGGTTGTTGAGTTTGATGATTGTGTTGTTTAATGTTTGTTGAGTTTTATGATTGTGTTGTGTAATGTTTGTTGAGTTTTATGATTGAGTTGTTTAATGTTTGTTGCGATTTATGATTGTGTTGTTTAATGTTTGTTGAG